>NC_081405.1:413043697-413141197 GCF_030272615.1 Cryptomeria japonica | reverse complement strand
GAAATATTGCCACACAAAATCTGCCAATGAAGAATATACAGTATTGGTATAATTCCTTTCTCAAATATCGAAGAACAAAAATCTTTTACAAAAATAAAATTAGACAAGGATTTTGAGAGATTTTAACAAACCAACCCAACACCAAATTTTCTAGAATCACAAGATTTACAGATGATTTCAATAACCCAATAATCCCCAATTTCTTTTTCCCAAATTTCTTTTAAACGAGATCAATCAAGAATTAACCAAAAATAAGTCACAGATTAAAAACTTTTTCAAATATCCAATAAACACCCAAAAATTTAATAATAAAACATCTATAACCCCAAACTTTCCATAACAGGCATTTCAATTTTTTAATTTTCTCTACACAAATAAACAACAAGCTGATTTCCTTCAAATAGGAACAGATTTTGCATGCAAGGAAGTAAAGATTGATAGTTTTGATACTTAATGTAAGTACAGATCCAATAGCCAACAAGATGAGAGGGGGGGTGGGTGAATCATACAAACATAATCTTCCATAAAAACATCAGATTCAACCTCGGTAACATATACTTCAGTAATATAACCAAAACTGCTAAACATGCAAACTCAAAAGCATATAAACATCATAAACCTCATAACACTAGATTTAACGTGGAAACCCAAATAGGGAAAAACCATTGTGGGATTTTGGACCCACTAAGAAATATACTCTTCTAGAGTATGCTCGGTTAAAAGCAAATCTTGTTAAAGATTACAAACACATTGCTAGATGTGACCCGGTTAAGGGATTTCCCTCAGATCTGTTAGGATCTTCACCTTGTTAGAGGTGACCTTTTTAAAGGATTTCAAACACTCAATCGGAATGTCACCTTGCTAGAGGGTTTTACAAATAAGACTGTTAATTCCACTTGGTTAAGAGATTTTTTGTCACTTTCACAAAATAATAGTAATAAAAATCTAGCTGCAACTTCACATCTAAAATGCTAAAGCAGATTCTTATTTGCTTAATACAATCTAGACATAGAACTAATCTTGTCCATCTGCTGGGCTTCTATACTCTGTTATTCAAACAGGTCTTCAAGCTTATGTGCTTGGTAATCACTATGTAGCATCCCTGTGCATACATTTGCCCGAATGCATTGTTTATCAACAGCTCCCTATTTATAAATAATTAGCTAACCGCTTAATCTCTTTGATCACATTCCCATGATCAATCATAGCCATCAAATCTTCAATCTTGTCCAGGTTCAATGTATCCTTCGATCTGAAAAATGTTTTACCCTGCCTAGGAAATTGCATACATTTGTTGGAACTTGTGCTAGGGTAATGCGGTTCAATCTGTGTTGTAGATCTTCATGCCAATTTTCCTTTGCCATAGATTCTTTAACAAACTTCATGCATGGCATACCAATCATTTAATCAGTTCCAGCTCATCAGCTTCCTTCATTAAATAACGCATGTAACCATTTAATGTATTCTATTACAGCTCGGTTACAACTCGGTGAATACTAAACTTTACTCGGTAGACATTCTACCTTCATTAACCGATAGCGATAACCTTAGGGTATACCGACTAGGTTCCTTAGGGTTTACCGACTAGGTTCCTTACGGTTTACCGACTAGGTTCTTTGCTTGGTAACATAGTATAGTATTAACCTTACAATTTACAACATGTGTATGATGTTAAAACAATCTAAACATCATGATCTCATCATTGTCTGACTCGGTAATAGTTGCCCATTGAATACCTTATTCATCCCCTTATTCATCATATTCTTTCTGTGTCTTTTACCGACATCTTTATACTCATCAAATCATACTTCTCAAGATATGACAACATCATACTGAATTAGAAAATCAATTTCTTGACATCAATGACAAAATAATAATATTAAGACAGTAAATCATCCTTAATCAGTTATATCCATAATCATCAACAACCTTCTCAATATCCTTATTGAAATGCCAATAATCTCCCAGTGTCTGTTATAATGCCAAATGCCAACAATCTCCCCTTTGGCATTGATGGAAAAACCAATTGATTTGACCTAATTGATTCGGATTGCTGTGAGTTGTTTGTGAGATTATGAAATGCACTCTTCCTGTCATCAAAATTCTCCCCCATACATTAGACTTCTCCTCTTTTCTCTAGTCTTCTCCCCCTTTTTTCTTCAATCTTCTTCAGTCTTCTCCCCCTTTGACAACAATGCCAAAAAAAAGTAAAGAACTAAAGCATAATTTCTTCCTGTATGAAGTGAATTCTTGTTGTAATGTGTCAACTTAGTCTCGGTCAGAGCATTTTGTCTTCAATTCCTGTTTCCTGTGTTGTATCCTGCATTGTTTCTTGCACACCTTTAGAAAACATCCTAAAGTGTGTAAATCAGCATCGACTCTTAAAAGATATTCTATAGAGTCATCGAATTGATGCTTTCACCGAACTCAGTCAGTGAGTAGAAGATAGGGGTAAGACCCCTAACTTACTTCTGAGATACTCAAAAGTGTCCCTTGGTAGTGGCTTGGTGAAGATATCTGCTATTTGTTCCTTTGTGCTAACATACTCCAACACCACTTTCTTCTCTTGAGCTTCTTCTCTAAGATAATGATATTTGATAGAGATGTGCTTTGTCTTAGAGTGCATAATAGGATTCTTCAAAATGTTAATGGCACTAGTATTGTCACAGAATATAGTTACTGGCTCGATAACTTTCTCATTTATACCTTCCAACAGTTGTTTGATCCATGCTATGTTGGTACAATTCAATGCTATAGCAACGTATTCAACTTCTACTGTTGACTATGAAACACATCCTTGTTTCTTGCTAAGCCAACTCACTAGTCTTTCTCCTAAAAAGAAAGCTCCTCCACATGTTCTTTTTCTGTCATCAATGTTGCCTGCCCAATCAGCATCAGTATACACTTTTAAATCAAAATCATTTCCTTTCTGATATACTAAGCCATAATCCTCGGTGCCTTTCAAGTATCTAAAAATTATTTTGATTGCTATCATGTGTGTTTCCTTAGGATCCACAGAGAATCTTGCAACTATACCTACTGCATATGCTATGTCTGGTCTGTTGTGAACAACATATTGTAGTTTTTCAATCATGGATCGGTAAAGTGTCTCATCAACAGATGCAAATTCATCATTCTTTGATAGTTTACAGTTGGTAGTCATAGGAGTACTTACTAGTTTTGAATCCTCCATTCCAAATTTCTTCAAGATTTCCTTTATGTAATTGGATTGAGTAATGAAAATCTCATTTTTCATTTGCAGTATCTGTAAACCTATAAAATAATTTATCTCACCGATTAATGACATCTCAAATTCTTTACTCATTTCATTTCCAAAGTTCTTGCATAAAGAGTCATTTCCACAAAATATAATATCATCAACAAATATGGCTGAGATCAGTATTCCATTTTCATCATTCTTCATGTACATGTTGTTGTTCTCACTTGTCCTTATAAAACCAATCTTAATCAAATAAGAGTGCAATCTTTCATACCATGCTCTAGGTGCTTGTTTCAGACCATATAATGCTTTGTTCAATTTACATACCTGATCTTTACTCTTGTCTTCAATAAAAACTTCTTCTTCTAATATTCCATTCAGAAATGCAGATTTGACATCCATTTGATATACCTTGAAGTTTTTGAAAGCAGCATATGCCAACAATGTTCTTACTCCTTCAAGTCTAGCCACAGGTGCAAAAGTTTCACCATAATCAATTCCTTCTTCTTGAGCATAACCTTTGCATACTAGTCTTGCTTTATTTCGAATGACCTCACCTTTTTCATTTAGCTTGTTTCTAAAAATCCACTTTGTACCAATTACATTTTTGTCCTTCGGTCTTGGGATTAGTATCCATGTGTCATTCTTCTTGATTTGATCAATCTCTTCTGTCATAGTATTTATCCAATCTTCACTGTTAAATGCCTCTTTCACTATTCTCGGTTCAAATTCAGATATCAGACATGTGTTCTGTCTCAATTTGTTCCTTGTCATCACTGGATCATCCTTATCTCCTATAATCTAACTTGGTGCATGATGTCTTCTGACATACTTGGATAATACAGGCTTGGTAGGCTTTGTATGATCTTCTTCATCACTCAGTAACTGGATATTCTCTTCATTTTCTTCAACAGTTTTCTCGGTAGGACTTATCAGTTGAACATAGACAAATTCATCATAATCTTCTAATTCTTTGGAATTTCCTTCATCATTTCTTTCTGCAAATTCATCAATTTTCACATTTGCACTTTCTACTATTTTGTTAGATGATTTGATCAGACATTTCAATGCTTTGCTTCTACAAGAATAACCTATAAATGTTCCTTCTTCACTTTTCTGATCAAACTTGCCATTTCTATCATCTTTGTGTACATAGCATCTACTTCCAAAGATTTTAAAATAACTTACATTAGGTTTCTTGTCATACCAGATTTCATATGGTGTCTTCAAAGTACCTTTCTTCAGTTGTACTCGGTTCAAGGTGTAAATTGATGTGCTTATTGCTTCCCTCCAAAATGTTTGTGGCACTTTCTTTTCAATCATCAAGGATCTGGTACAATCCACAATAGATCTATTTCTTCTCTCAGCTATTCCATTTTG
Organism: Cryptomeria japonica; assembly: GCF_030272615.1. Lineage (NCBI taxonomy): Eukaryota > Viridiplantae > Streptophyta > Pinopsida > Cupressales > Cupressaceae > Cryptomeria > Cryptomeria japonica. The sequence goes on along the minus strand of NC_081405.1, from coordinate 413,136,597 downwards.
TTGTGGAGTTCTCGGTGCAGAGACTTGTCTTTTAATACCATGATCATTGTAGAATAAGTTGAACTCATCAGATGTGAACTCTCCTCTTCTATCTGATCTAAGACATTCCAGTTGTCTTCCTATTTCATTTTCAACTCTTGCCTTGTACCATTTAAACATTTGAAAAGCTTCTGATTTTTCTTTTAAAAACATTACTGACATCATCCCTAAGTAATCATCCACAAATAATATGAAATATTTATCACCATAATAACTTTGAACTTTCATAGGACCACAAAGATCAGTATACACAAGATCTAAAATTCCCTTAGAAGTGTAAGACTTACTTGTAAAGCTTGATCTTGTCATCTTACCCATCTGGCATCCTCGACACATAGCATTCTCAGGTTTTTCAAGACTCAGTAGACCTCTTACTTGGTGCTTCTTACTTATTTTGATCAGATTATCAAAATTTACATGACAAAACCTTTTATGCCATAACCAGGTATCATCTATCTTTGCATACAGACACTTGTTCCGAGTTGAGTCAAGGTGAAATGTATTACCTTTTGTTTGTGTCTCGGTAGCAGCTAACTTTCCATGCTTGTCATGAACTTTGACAATTCCTTTCTGAAATTCTATTCGGTAACATGTATTGTTTAGTTGTGCTACACTCAACAAATTGTATTTCAAACCTTCAACCCAATAAACATCATTGCATCTTGCATTGTCAAGAAGTGTTATAGATCCTTTACCTCTTACTGGACATGGTGCATCATTACCAAATCTTACATAGCCTCCATCATAATCTTCTAACATAACAAACTTGTGTTTATCACCTGTCATATGATGTGAGCATCCACTATCTATGATCCAAGAATCATTAGTATTTATGTGAGATATTAGGGTTTTTTCTTCATACCTTTCTTCATCTGATCCATCTTTGATAGCCACATAAACTACTTCCTCTGTATCAGTTTCATCCGATTTATCATCATTGGATTCCTCATCGGCTATTAAGCATGTCTTTCTATCTCTTCTTCTGAAGTCTCGGTGTCCTCTGTAATGATTATCTTTTTGTCTGTCATCTCGGTAATCTCTCTTTTCAGTAGAATCTTTGTCAGGATAGTTAGAAGCCATATGTCTTATTTTATCACAATTGAAACATTTCAAAGGTAGTTTTCCTTTATACTTACCTTTGCCTCTCGGTAACCTTCTAGCTAATAGTGCTTCAAACTCTTCCTGCTTTCTAAGTTCCTCGTACAATACTTCTTCCATGTTCTTACAAAATCTTTCACTTGCTCCACTATGATCTCCTTTAGAGTACTTATACTTTCTTTCATTGTAATCATTAGATTCATCAAGATGAAAAGAACTAAATGCAGATTCAACTTTATTTACCAAAGATCCACTGTTATCAAAGTTACTTAACTCAAATGCATGTAGCTTACCAATAGTAGCATCTAAAGAAACTAGCATATTAGGTACAGACCTCAATTCATTGATTGCAGAGACTTGGATTGCATAAGCCAATAGAAGGGTTCTTAACAACTTGCTTGTTATATCCTTTTCTTCAATAGTTCCACCTGCTCTTTTGATTTGATTGACGATCTCCTTTAGTCTTGTACTGTACTAGGTTATGTTCTCACCTTCATTCATCCTCATAGATTCAAGTTGTCCTCTTAGACTATCCACTTTTTCTCTTTGAACATGTTCATCACTGCCATATACAGATATGAGCTTGTCCCACATTGCCTTTGCATCATTGCGGCCTTCTAGATCATTAAACTCTGAGTCGGTCAATGCAGATGTTCTTTCAATCATTGCTTGGATATGTTCTTGCTTTGCCTTTATTTCTTCCATAGTCAATGGATAGGTGCTCAGTGTGATGAAATCATTCTCCAGATAATATACAACATATTCTCCAATTCCTAATAGGTGCAGCTTCATCCTTTTCTGCCATGTAGAGAAACTTGACTTGTTCAGCTTCGGTGCATCCCTCTTCTACATCTTTGGATCTTTGCCTCAAGTACCTTTAAACTTTTCTTCCGGAGTCCAGAGCTCTGATACCAATTGATAGTTTTGATACTTAATGTAAGTATAGATCCAATAGCCAACAAGATGAGAGGGGGGGTGAATCATACAAACTTAATCTTCCATAAAAACATCAGATTCAACCTCGGTAATATATACTTCAGTAATATAACCAAAACTGCTAAACATGCAAACTCAAAAGTATATAAACATCATAAACCTCATAACACCAGATTTAACGTGGAAACCCAAATAGGGAAAAACCACTGTGGGATTTTGGACCCACTAAGAAATATACTCTTCTAGAGTATGCTCGGTTAAAAGCAAATCTTGTTAAATATTACAAACACATTGCTAGATGTGACTCGATTAAGGGATTTCCCTCAGATCTGTTAGGATCTTCACCTTGTTAAAGGATTTCAAACACTCAATCGGAATGTCACCTTGCTAGAGGGTTTTACAAATAAGACTGTTAAGTCCACTCGATTAAGAGATTTTCTATCACTTTCACAAAATATCAGTAATAAAAATCTATCTGCAACTTCACATCTAAAATGCTAAAACATATTCTTATTTGCTCAATACAATCTAGACATAGAACTAATCCTGTCCATTTGTTGGGCTTCTATAGTCTGTTATTCAAACAGGTCTTCAAGCTTCTGTGCTCGGTAATCATTATGTAGCATCCCTGTGCATACATTTGTCCGCATGCATTGTTTATCAACAGCTCCCTATTTATAAACAATTAGCTAACCACTTAATCTCTTTGATCACATTTCCCATGATCAATCATAGCCATCAGATCTTCAATCTTGTCCAGGTTCAATGTATCCTTCGATCTGAAAAACGTTTTACCCCACCTAGGAACTTGCATACATTTCTTGGAACTTGTGCTAGGGTAATGCGGTTCAATCTGAGTTGTAGATCTTCATGCCAATTTTCCTTTGCCATAGATTCTTTAACAAACTTCATGCATGACATACCAATCATTTAATCAGTTCCAGCTCATCAGCTTCCTTCATTAAATAACGCATGTAACCATTTAATGTATTCTATTACAGCTCGGTTACAACTCGATAACAACTCGGTAACAACTCAGTGAATACTAAACTTTACTCAGTAGACACTGTGCCTTCATTAACCGATAGCGATAACCTTAGGGTTTACCGACTAGGTTCTTTGCTCGGTAACATAGTATAGTATTAACCTTACAATTTATAACATATGTATGATGTTAAAACAATCTAAACATCATGATCTCATCATTGTCTGACTTGGTAGTAGTTGCCCATTGAATACCTTATTCATCCCCTTACTCATCATATTCTTTCTGTGTCTTTTACCGACATCTTTATACTCATCAAATCATACTTCTCAAGATATGGCAACATCATACTGAATTAGAAAATCAATTTTTTGACATCAATGACAAAATAATAATATTAAGATAGTAAATCATCCTTAATCAGTTATATCCATAATCATCAACAACCTTCTCAATATCCTTATTGAAATGCCAACAATCTCCCATTGTCTGTTATAATGCCAAATGCCAACAAAGATATCAAAGAAAACCTACCTTTGTTCACTAACTGGAAAATCCCACAGAGGTAGAAGCAATATCTCTCCAAAAAATTCACGATTACGCAAGGCTCAACTAGATAGCTTCAATCCAGCAAATCAAGCAAATCTTTCATTGCCCAATTCTCCATTTTAATTTTCAATTTCTTGTTCAACTCAGATATTTCCCCAAATCCCAATTCATTTCCCCATACCACAAAATTTTCTCATGCACAGAGCCATTTCTTCACAACAAGAACCTCTGCTATTCTCCCCACAAAATCAGAATTTAATTATTTCCCAAATGTAACTCCCCATAATTTGCATGTGAGATTCTCTACATTTTATTTATTAATTAAAGGATTTATTTTCTTTTTGTAACTCACACACATGCCAAATTAAAATTTTAAAACAATTAATTATTAATTACCCCTTTAAAATTAATTTACCTTGAGCACAATAAAATATCAAATTAAATATCCTATCTCCCAATTTAATTAATATTTTACAATCAAGGATAAAATAAATTTAATCCTTTTACCAATAACATTAATTTAATTTAATCTTGCACAAATTCAATTTTATTAATTAATTAATCAATAATATTCAATTACCATTAGTATATAATACTAGTCTCTTCCACCAAAAATACTAGATAATTATTAAACTATACGCAAGAGTAATGAATTGCAACAAACCAAAACACGAAAGACCAACAGAGCTATCGACTGACATGACTAGACAACCAAGAAACAAGGATACCTAATTGGGGACTCATTCTCATAGGAATGATGGTACAACAAGGGTCTAACTGATAACTCCAATTTCCACTTTACCATTGGTTTGTAGAGCACACTCAGACCTGAATATTCAGGTGGAGTCGATGCCCGGAACTTGCAGCTGCATAAGAAAACTATCCAACATGTACATATAAACCATATAATAACATACTGTGAAAAGGGAATGGAAGCGACATAGCTTGCCCATAAAGAGCAGTGCGGCATTTTTCCCTTTCACCCAAGCACATCAAAGATAAAACACAGTGTATGGTTAGAACAAATAATCATCGATAAGAATAATGATTAAATCCTAACATCACCTATATAATCCATCTCAATGATCATCTAACTATCCGAACATAGATAACATCCAATAAACATATCATAGACAACAGTATGAAAATCATCATTATCCAACAATCCACATAGCATAGAGTATAAATGTCACATGAAAATCCAGAAGACATAGACAAACATCATATCCAAATCAAAATCAACCAACACCAAAAAGGGTCGAAACCACACAAAAAATCTCAAAACCACAAGTCTAACAAGCCTAAAAGAGAGAGGGAACTACACTAAATACCCACATTCAAATATCAAAATCTACTTAATATCCAAATTATCTATCTAACATTTAAATATAATGAGTCATTATTCTACTTCACACTTCCACATTATTCATTGAATAAATAAATAAAAAATTAATATCCACCTTATTCAATTAATTAATCAATCAATCACTTAACTCCTTCATACACTTAGTCAACCCTTTCATGAAATCACTTAATTTATTCATGCACTAAGTTAGCTCAACTATCTCTCTTCCATGTGATCAACTAAGTCCCTTTAACTCACCAATCAATCGAGTTCATGCATGCATCAAATTTAGTTGACTAATTATTACTAATTTAATTTAAATAATTAGCAACTCATGAATACTTACCACAAGTATCCTCGTCACATCCATAATTAGTGGAGCTCACTATCAATCTAAGATAATAATTAAAAAAATGATCCCTGTATTCAATCATCCAAAAATCTATAAATTTATCCTCAAAATCATTTTTTAGATCATCAATTGTTAATGCTAAGATGTTAATTTTATAATCAACATAATTCTATCTTTATGCTACCAAAGTGTGAGCATCCGCATATCATAATTATCCAAAGAACATATATATGATGTTCAAATGAAATTTTACATGTATTTGAGTAATGTTTTAAATTTTATTTTCAATACTATTGATTTATTCTAATTTTTATGTATTATTTTAATAAATCCAATGTAAACTACCCATGATCATTCTAATTAGTTTTCATTATCAAATTGAAAGGATTTAATGTGAATTTGAATGAAAATTCTAACAGCCTCTTTCCTATTAAAGATTAGAGCATTGAAAATAGTCTTGTGTCTACTCTATCATTCTTTATCATATCATATCTAGAACAATCAATGATTTATTACAAAAGCAAGCAATTTGACTTCTAATATAACTAAAATGCTACACCTATTGATCAAATAGATTTTCCTCACCATACATCTAAAATTGACCTATAGTTTGGGATGAGCTATTACTTATGAAGAAGCTATATATAGCATGAAATATACTAGTTGTTAATGAAAACAAGACAAGTGTTCATCAATTGGTTATTTTGATTTATTTTTAATGAAGCAATGTTATACAACTATTCTTAATTGATAATTATGTAGAATAATGCTAATATATTTACATTTTCTATTTGAGTGAATTGATTTCTCTAAAACAACAATCCTACCATGAAGGAAACAAAATATATTTTATTCTTGTTACTTTGAGCCAAATTTTGGTGAATGAATCATTTTATAGAATTTGAATCATCTTAATCACAATTTCATCTATAACAAAACCATTGACATAAATATTCTTCTTAGTTTAAGGTCTTGGTTTGAAGTGGATTCCTTAGGTTTTAAAGGACATTACAAACATATGATTTTATATTGGCTTAGTTGATGCCATTTATGGAAATTCTAGGTAAAGAGAAATGGTTGACCATTATCCGATTACCAGATGTACACACCTAATGATATGGATCTATCCATCATAGTGTTGGAATATAATTCCTTGTATTTGTGAAATATGACACCATTACCATTCACAATCCACAAATTATTCCTATGATATGTTGATACAAATCTAAGATATAATCATATTATCATGGGAGTTGATATAGATCTGGAGTTGAAATGAGTATGAAAAAAATGCTAGTTGAAACATTCCTTGCCCCGTTCTTTATCTATTGACAAAAAAAAAAACTTTAATAACATTGAAGTAGCAAACTTAGAATGCTTCCTACGGTTCAAGACTATAACTTTTCTTGTATGTTATTTGCTTAAGGTATCTACTCTAGAAAATGTTCTCCTCTTTTCAATGTCTACAATAAATTGGTTTGGGAATTTTGTTCTATTTTAATCTTTTTAATTAAATTTATCTATTCACTATCTTCGTAAATATATAATATTGGTATTTTGGATTTTTGTTCTTACTATAAAGTTGAATTTTTTTTGCAAGAGAGATCAATTTAAAAATTAAAGTAAAAGAACAAGTAAATCTCAATTTGAAAATAAAAACAAAAGAGCAAATAAATCTTACTTTAAATTTAATTTTTTTTAAGTGATTTTTATGTCGATTTTATGTGTAATATATTGCTCTCGACCTAGAAGTCTAGTGAACTTAATGAAGTTAGTCTTAATTAAACTACCAATAAGTTTGCAAAAATTCACTTGTTAAAGAAATCTTTTTCAAATTACTAACTAATTTCCTACAAATTTTGTTTGTCAAAGATTTTATATTTCTACTAGTTTAGAGCACATTTGACTTTCTCAATGGGAAAAGGTGTTTTCTATGTTTATGAATGGTGTAAAATTTAATTTCTCCTCTCACATTCTTCAATGAACTTGAGAATCAAAACCTTCAAATTGTTATTTTTTATGTTTTAGATTATATCTTAAGGAGCATTGCAAAGTGATCTTAGATGAATAGGAAAATTCATTTTTTCCTTGTTAGAAATAAGGATCTTGGGATCTAACCATTATAAACAAAATATAAAATATATAGGATGAGAAGCATACAAGCATAGATTTAACATATTACACAAGATATACATAGGGAAAATCCTTTTGAGTAGAAAACCCCATAGAGATCATTTTATTAAAACACACAAAATATAGTCTATTAAAAATAAATTGAATCTGGGGACACTTCTCCTTACTTCCACATGTCCAATAATACCTTCTATACATAGTGATATAACTCATTATAAAACTCCAAATGCATACCATCTAAAATGAGAGAGAGAGAGAGAGAGAGAGAGAGAGAGAGAGAGAGAGAGAGAGAGAGAGAGTCCTTAAATATAGGAGGAAGGGTGACGAAATACCTAAAGGGGTATTAGTTACACCAATTAAATAACCCTCATTCACAAATAATTAATAATCCAATAGTTATTAAACTATAATTATTTTAAATGGGATATGCTTGATATAATTTATAAGGTATTATAACCTTATGTTAGAGAAATATATAAATGTTATAAGGGTATGACCCCTAATAACATTATGTTCTAACATCCTAACCTTTAGTAGCATTCCTAAGGATTTTATCACCTTAGGGGATGACCCACACCGACATGTTTAGGCTATAAAATTTTGGGGAGAACTAAAAGAATCACCCATTAGAAGGAAGATTTGTCATTGTGAGCTAAACATAAAATAGATTTATACCTTGCAAAGTGAATGAGAAGAGTGGTTTACCTTCTCATGCCATACTATTTAATTGTACCTATTTCATTTTATGGAATCAAGCTTCACATACCTTCGGGAATGAAGAGGATATCCCTTATTTAAGCTTGTGTGACCTAGCTTAAGATGTTTTCCTATCCTTTTATTTATGGTGCACTGGTAAGAAACAAGTCGTAAGAAGTTACTCACATCATAAATCTAATTTGTCAAGATAGAGCTTACTTTGGGTAAGGCCTTGGCCTCCACAATAAGAGGTGTGAATTGTTGAAAAATGTGCTTTCCTTAATGTCAAATATGTTGAGAGTGTTGTCATTGATGTCAAGGTATGAAGGAGTTTGTTGAAGCATTTATTACTTTGGTCATGACATGCCAAAGCATTCAAATGACAAAATCAATTATTGTACTAGTATTAGTTGTTCTTGATTGTCTTGCATATGTACTATCCACTGGAAGTGTCCACAATAAGCTTTTGAGGTCTTTTGTTTAGATATAGTATGTGCACCTAGTTACATTGTCATAGTGTTTAGTACTGCATTCTGTCATGTGATGAATTGTGGATTTTGGTTTGGAAGGTAACACTATGCACATAGACAAATCTATTCAAGTTTTAGAGGTGTAGCTTAAGAAGACAAAAAGTTATGAGTGATAGAGTGGGCATTGTATCTACTTATTGACTATGTGTGCTAGAGGAAGATGTGAAGGTAGTTTGGGACTAGTTGAGTTCATGTTGGGTTAAAGCATAGCATAAACCTACTCCCAGTGTAATGTGTTGGCTTTAGGACCAAGACGAATACACATTTGGTTTAAGGAATGTACTTGTGGCCAACCTACGGATATTGTAAATATGTTCTAGTCCAACTTGAAGATGTAATTAATATTGGAATGCATATATAATGTCAATTAGATTCATCTAAATGAAGTGTGCTTAGCTAAGAAGTGGTGAAAGTTGTGTAAGTTGTCTACTCAATTTAGAAAAATAAAGATATGATGGAACACACAGTTGCTCAAGAAGATCTTTCTTCAAATAAGGCACTACTTTTTGGTGGATCCAATTATGTATTTTGGAGTGTAAGGATGTCATAACCCTCTTTTTGGACCTTGATATGACTTGCTATTATTATTATTATTATTATTATTATTATTATTATTATTATTAATTTTATGAGTAATGTTAGAAAGAAAAGATAAATTGAAATGAGGTTGAAGTTTTTAAATAAAAAGGAATTTAAGTGGTGACACACACATGAGGTCATAATTTATTTGAAAATTGCTTATTTTCTCAATATCCTAATTGAGCACATGGTGTAGGAGAAATAAGAAGATTCTAGAAAATAAATCTTAAATTCAAAATATTAGGAATAAATATTATATTTAGCAAATATATGACATGGGAGTTACAAAATTATTCTATGACAAGAATAATTCTATTCATGGCATTTTTTATGACAAAGGAGTTACAAAATGCATTTTTGGAGGAGAATTTGAATTTGAATTTTGAATGCATGGTCAAATGTAACCCCCACTATGACAACAGTCATTTTTGCATGAAATTAATTTAGAAATGTAACCCCCACTAGGAGGAAATGAGAAGTTTCTAGAAGTGAATTTAAAATTCTATCTTCTTGCATGTAACTCCCTCACTATGTCAACAATTAATTTTGCATGAAGTCAATTTCAATTAATTCTTTTGATAGTGGGAATGGTGCACCTATTCTATATAATGTATGCTAAACTTTCGAAGAAGGAATTCATTTTTGGTTTTGGATGAAAAAAAAATATGTAATTTCTTGAATTATTGCAAATTTTTGTTAGTAGTACTAGAATTTTTGTAGTCACGTTGTACGGTAGGATTTTCAAGATTTTGAAGAGATCTTATCAAGCTACAAGGAAGGAGTGAAGAAGGGCAGCTAGGAGATTGGAGACGTTTCAATAACAAGGGAATCGTTCGATCCAAGTTCCTTCTTGTCTACTCTCATGTTTTGAAATAGATTTTTTATGAAGTCGAACAAAAAAATAGACTTCTATTCACTTGTATGCTTTACCTATTGTAAATTTGTGTAGAATTTGATGGAGAAGTTTTTATATGCAAATAGGAAATAAAATTTGAATAACTGCCATTAATTAGTAGACTCCTTTTTAGAATGCAAATGAGAATATCATTTAAGCTTTTTTTTCCATTCATAGATTTTTATTTCTTTACAAAAATTTAGATTTCAAGGAATAAGAGTGAAATATATTAAGAACAAATTATCCTCTTTTGCCGAAGTATATCAAAAAATAAATAAAAAAATTATATATATATATATATATATATATATTTATTTATTTATTTATTTAGAATAGAATAACTCTATGGAAGATCTTTTCTCTACAAAAAAAAAAAAAAAAAAAACATCTTTATCTTTTTCTGAATAAATATCTCAAAAATTGTTTATCTTTTTCTGTGATATTTTGTCTCTAAAATTGAATTTGTGAAAATGTGCCCCTGTGAAAAATTGAATCTAAAAAAATAAAAGAGAGAGATATATATATGTTTAGTGTGCAAAATTCAATTATTTGTGAGTGCATATCTTTGATCCATTTATATCAGAAGATATCCATATTGTGATTTTATGCACCACCATGGTTATCTTTATCTGTGCAAATATTACCCTCCATGACTATTTTCTTGTGTATACCTCTGTGGGAAAATTAGCTCTACGAAAATCCTTTCACAAATCTATATTCAGTTTATTTAATTGCCTTGGAAATAAATATTTATTCTGTGAATTTTCTTCCTCAAAGAAATTTTTCTTCCCATGATTATTTATCTTTTTGAAATCTATTCCTCTGTGCATTTTATTCCTCAAATAAATTTATCTTCCTATAATTATTTATCTTTCAAAAATTTATTCCTCTGTGAATTTTATTCCTCAAAAAAATTTATCTACCTATGATTATCTATCTTTCAGAAATCTATTCCTTGTGTATTTTATTCCTCAAAGCAATTTATCCTCCTGTGAATTATTTTTCCTCGAAGCAATTTATCCTCCTGTTGTATATTTTTTTTTCTCGAAATAATTGAAATAATTTTTTCCCCTCTGCTTTTTCCACTCTAATTTATCCTCTGTGTAATTAAACTAGATGAGTTTTAAAACGTTAGATTTTATACATACATATTTAAAAATATATATAAGCAAACACAATATGCATATTCTTTTTAAAATTCTTATTTGGAAACTTTCTTTTGCATTATCTGATTGGGGTTATAAATATATTCAATAAAAAAAATAGAGATTTAATTAAGAGAAAAACAAAAAAATATACACTATAAATAAATAGATATATTAATAAATAATAAAGTATATAATATATATTATATATCGAGTTTAGTTTCCAGTAGAGAAATGATATAATGTGAAATCTGGATGTAGACAGTTCCAGCATCACATCTGTAATAGACAAATAAATTATATCCATATTATAGGGTTTTTAAAAAAATAAAAGAATTAATTAAATATCATATACATAATATTATAAGATAAAATGAAGATTATCTTAACAAAAAAAAAAGAGAATGAAACTTATATCATGACATAGTAATATCACTTGCCATAATGTTAAGGCTATTAAATGATAGTATTTAAAAGTCTTAGGCTTTCTAAATTTTAATCTCCATAGAATTTTTCTAATTAGATTTCCTATATCATCAAAAAAAAAGGAAAGAGATCCAATATAAAGGTATACTAAAGATTTATGAAAGCTTTTTATACATGTCTTTCCTGTTTGGAGTGGGAAAAGGTCAGTTTTTTTACTTAAAACATACTTTAATCTTTTAGCTATTATAAATTATTATTTATATGATCATTTTAACATTACATATTATCTTTTGATTCATGTATTATTAAATGTATAATTGTAAGAAAAGAGTTATTTTCTTTTTAAAAGGTTTTGGAAAAAAAATTGAATTGGAGGTTGACATGGCTTGTAACTATTAGTTCAATATTAATTATTATAATTCAATTATGCTATATTAGTATACAAGTTCATATATGTCTAATATTTTATTAAATGTCTTAGCAAACAAGAAGAAAGTGTCATGTTAGAACTTGCATGGTATAAAAGTAAATATATTAAATTTTTGGGTGCAACAAATTTAAAACCTCACATAATAATAATACTATCATTTTTAATTTATTTTTTACATCTATCTTACTTATATAATTCATTGTATTTTTTATGGTGTTTTCCACTTACATGCATGTACAACATAATACCTACAAGTGAAACTTCAAAAAAAAAAACCCAATGTCTCATCTTAGATATAAGTAAATAATTGCTCATTATCCTAATTACTACTATGGAAGAAATATAAGAAGTAATTAGTTATCACTTTATAATCTTACAAAAGTATTACTTCAAAAGCAACTAGAAGTTTATTGATTAGATTTGTATATTAGGAGACTTAGTATTATTTACTTGGTTAACTAGCAAGTGTTTAGACTCTTTTCTAATATCTTTTTCAAACAATTAGTAATTAAGAATAATGTGGTTAATTTGAAGCTTATTATTTAATTGTTTTTCTTTTCCCTTCAACAAGTGAGTATTGAATTCATTTCCAAAGTATAATTATTCGATAATCTAAATTTTATTTCAAACAATTTAGTACCATTCAAGTATTAGGATTCACATTTAAAGTAGTGTTATCATTTGTACATGAAATTTATGTTACTTCATATGGAAGAATTAGTTGGGCTTATTATTAAATACTTTTCACTTCAAACGAGTAGGTGTTAAAATTCATTTCCAAAGTCTTTCTATTCAATCATTTAATTTTGTTTCAAGCAAATCAGTACTAGGATTTATACTTATTGTGTAATGGTTTGTCCATAACAATTATATCTTGCAAGTAATTCAAATCATTTTCATAAGTTATCTTTGAAGGTATCACGGTTTCCAAGCAATTAGTAATTTCATGTAATTGGTTCAAGTTTTAGATTTTTTAATTATTATCATAATTTTCCTTTGGAGAAAATACTATTCCCAAGTAGTCGATTTGTTTATGTTCCTTTCAATTACGTAAAAACTATACTTTAGTTTTCAAAATCAAGAGATAATTCCTTGTATATAATAGTTTCTTTTTCATAATTGTATTGGTATATTGCTTCATTTAAGATTCATGAATTCAAATTTAAATTCCTGGTTAGATAACTAAACAAGAGGAGTTGAAACCAAAAATTAGCGGCGTTCGGTATCTATGGTGCCTTTGGGTCACACTTACGGGTAATGTCGTCGTGTTGAACTACTGCACTTAACGCCTAATAAAGCTGCAATAACGGCGTCTGTGGCATTGTCCCTGTAAATCGTCAGGGAGAAATAAGGGTCATTTGGAAGTTAAAATCCAAGGGGCGGGTAATCCCCCTTGGATCGATAATCTAAAAAGATTAATTTTTAAATGAATTTACATCCGATCAGTTGAACTTTAGATAACCCCATTAGGGCTTGGATGTGTGTGAAGATCTTGAAAAAATAAAATTATCTTGATGATTTCAACGGATGATAATGGAATAAGGGTGACGTATTTAATAGAAAATAGGACTTAGTTATTTTAGGACACAAGTAGAAGGCCACCTTAAGCCTTTTTGCTATAGACCTACCATTGTGGGTAGCAACCGCAGAGAAACTGTCAGGGACATTGACCCTAGAAAGGGTTGCGTACCCACCAAACAGTTTACATTAAACCATAGTTAGAAACCAGAACTACATACTTTACGCCTTGATCCCGTGCCGAAACGTGTATGTAGGCAGCCTAGGGACAGAGTTGTCCCTTGTACTTAGGCGTTCGGGGATGGGGATTAGGATTTGGTTTTGGTTGATTACTTGGTTCTTGAAGTTCCTTGGTCTTTTAATCAAATGGTGCAAATACTAATTGAAAGGTTAAAATTAATTCAATGCATACTCAGAAGGAATCTCGTATGGATTCGCTTGACTTCTCGAGGCTTTAGGTCGAATTCCGAGGCGGAAGTCAAGCTTGTTTATGTAATTATTTTAATACTCCTAAGGACGGCGACCTCGGTGCACTCCTAGTAGGGGAGTGTAGTCTTTAGAGAGTGGCTCAGGACCCGAGTGGTCCCGATGAGTCTAAAGTCTCTAGCCAAAGCATATCCTATTCTTATGAATAGATGCCTACCCCGTTTGGGTAGATTCCTATCCCGGATTGGATAGATGAAACCTCTTGTCCCGTATGGACAGATGCCTAACCCATATGGTTAGATGCCTAACTCGTATGGTTAGATGCCTAGTCCCATATGGATAGATGCCTAACCCGTATGGTTAGATGCACATCCTGGTTGGATGGATGCTTATCTCGTTTGGATAGATGTACCTGAGTATGTGATTGAATCAAAAATAAATAAGAATAAGTAAGAAGATGAAATCAATGGTTTTATATATTAAAAGAAAAGAAAAATTAGTTGAGCTTTTGGATTAAGTTAAGTGGGTTATTACAAAGGATGGAAGCCTATTTGATGGCTTTAAGGTTTTATTTTTGGGAGGTAGTTGGAGATGGCTATGAGATTCCAAAAAATCTTCCAAGAGATCGGGTTGGCAAAAAAGCTTGTGAAAATAATGCTAGGGCAAGAAATGCTATTTTGTGTGTTTTATCTAGCTTTGAGTTTGTAAAGATAATGCATTATAGGACTACAAAGAAAGCATGGGATAATTTTCACAATATCTATAAAGGATATGATGAAGTCAAGGAGGAAAAACTTTAGACCTACAAAGGTCAGTTTGAGAGCCTAAAGATGAAGGATGAAGAAACTATCGTTGCTTTCTTACTCTAGGTTGATGAATTTGTCAATACCATTGGAGGGCTTGGTGAAGAGATGAAAGAAGCCATGATAGTAAAAGTGGTACTCAGATTCCATCCCCCAAGGTTTGATTCAAAAGTTTATATAGATGAAGTTAAAGATTTGAATACTTTGACTATTAGCATTCCCTATACTAGAAAGAGTGTAGAAATAAAACCACGCCTATCACTAAATAGTAGCATTAATGATTTTATTATCTTAATTTGTGAAACCCTAGCTTTACACCATTATAGAACCTAAATTCAATAAGATCATGACATTCAAGAATAGATATTGATCACTAAATATTGGGTCATAATCAAATTCAAGAATTGAATTTGTAACAATAACCATACTATCTTGAAGTTAAATTCAGTCATTTGATTGCGTAAAACTCCATAAAACTCCCAGTTTGGCGAGTTTTTACGTTGCCATCATTTGATATGAACTTAACAACTAACAAACTTTTTAAGTGCTTTGCAATCTCCAACTACCAACTCTGCTGCAACAGCTTAACAAGTGGCGGGCGAATGAGTTGGCGCACTAACCCACGCCATAAGTCTGAATCTCACGCAACAAATTCAAACTCAGAACGTCCTACATACTCTATAATGACAATCAAACTAATAAGATTAGCTCATATCCTCCAATTCAACCATTTCTAGAAATGGAACATTAGGATCAACTTTCATTTCTCACTATTCATCAAACCTCAACCTTACATAAAGTATCTAGTGACACTATTAATTCAAACTATTTTTAGAATATTTCTTTCTAAAATGATATATTGGAAAGACTATTAATCCAAGAATTTATACATGTTAAATGTTCTTTTAGTAACTTTTCCTTCTAACTAATAGTGAGATTTAATAACTTTTATTTTTGTTGTCCCATAATTGTAATTATAATTCGTTTTTGTTTATATAATAATCCACTTCTTTTGTATCTTGAGTATAGAAATCTTGCTTGGAAAAACATTAAATGTTAATCCATAACTTAATTATTACTAGATGGAAGAATTATCATCCATGCTTTGACAACATTGTGTTATATTTGCATGGGAATGCCAACATATGAGAAGAATACACCCTACCACTTATCACATTTAATATAAGGGATGATTGTCCATTAGTATGTCAACTCAAATATGAATGAATCAAATCCTTTGGGAGATTTTCAAATTTGAAATACAAAAACTATAAAATTTTGGAAATCTCAAACAATTAGTGGGTCTCTCCTTTTGTTGTTTTTCCAAAAAAAAAAGTAGTAACTTATTTTATTTGTGTACACTATAAATCTTCAAATAGTACTACTCATAAAGACCATTTTATTGACAGATGAGCTTCAGAGAAGACTAATCCAATTTTTCAAATGTGTGTTCCTTTCCTTGCCCAAATCCTACTTTGTTCATGATTTGTGCATTAATTGTTAAGAAAACTTGCTTAATTATGTTAAGATGAAAGTGTAATTCTTAAAGGAATTTCTACAATAAAGAGTTTAAGATAGTAGGCTTGAACTAACATGTGGCTACATAGAAGTATAATTTTTTAATCATAACACGATTATGTAAATACCTATAGTATAGTTCACAAAATTTTGAAGATTTTTTGAAAAATTGCAAAAACAAATTCCAACCAATCAATGCACACTTTGATATTCTTGTAGAATATTATAACTATTATTCACTCATAAATTGATTGATCCAATGGGGATGAAGGGAAATACCATGTAGTAGTTCCATGTAAAAGATTCTCTGGAGATAACTTGCCATCTTTTGTTATTGTAAGATGTTGGAAATTAGGGTTTTACCACCTTAGTGGGTACAACCACTAATTTCCATGGGATCACCTTACATTAAGAGAAGGGAATTAAACTTAATTGATCCAATTCTAGAAGGACTTAATTTAGATCAAGTTAATTCTTTCTTTGTTAGAGTTGAGATTGAATTGTAATTAGGGTTGAATTGTAATGCTAGATCTAGGTCAAACAATGGGAAATTGACATAAAACAATAGTAACAAGATGTTCCAGATGTCAACTAAAACTTCAAACCTAGATCTGAGGAAGGAAAATGGATGAAAACTTGTCATGGAAGATTCGGGTTAAATTGTTGGGACTAAGGGGAGTAGACCTTGCCTTGGTCCTCTGACTGTCGGAGGCAAATCTATAAACTAGATTTATTTTGGATCGAGATGATGCATAAAATCCATTGTCAAAAATTCATTAAAAATTCTCATGACCAAGGGGAGTTGGTTGTCCTAGTCCTCTGATTTTTGTGCCTTAAAAATTTTACTCTGATTGTCATTGTCTACACTGTCTGATTCCTCGCTCCCATCTCGTGAGACAAATCCCTGCACACAAAAAGAAGGAAATAGGTTTGGTTGATGGGGGTTTTCCTTAGGTCAAACCCCACTTTAGGAATTAACCTTGAATCAAATTGATAATTGAAATGGAATTGAACTGAAATAGGATTCTTTCCTTATGTGGGAAAGGCTATATCTGATCTAAAAATGCTTGAACTTGATACCTTGATGCGGTTTTCTTGAATCCTCATGCAAAGGTGTAGAATATCTTCATAGAAGGTTGATCATGGATGCTTGAACATGAATGATTGATCTTGACTTCACTTTCTCCTTCAATGCTTGATGAATACTTCAATGCTTGCTCACATAAACTTGAATTGATCTTGCTATAGTGTAATTGAGAGCTCACTTGTGATTTCCTTTCTCATTTCTAGCTACCAAATAAGGAGGGTAGGCTTCCTTTTATACCTAACCGTGCATTAAATGTTTGAATTTTTGGAGAAGGCCAACATAGAGCCAAAATTCCCAACCACATTAGGTGACCATCGTGAGGTCCTATTTTGGGTCCTGATTGGGAGGACCAAGGCGTCCTGGTCCTGTCAATCAGTACTCAAAATGGTAAAATGGTTGAGTCAAGAGTTAAATATGTAGATTTCAAGATGGCAGGAGTAACATCAAAGTAGTCAATGAGCATTGGAGGCCGAAATGCCTAGGTGATGATGAAATTGTATAAGTATACAATTTACAATGCTACAGTTTCATGTTAGCTATCCTCCATTGAAGTTAACTCTCACTATCATTCAACTCTAGATTATTCCTAAAATTAACTCTCATTACAAACAACTCTATAATTAGTGTCATTGCATGTAGATCTCTTGAGAGCATCACTTGAAGTACCATATATTTAGTAGATGTTTAATTATTAAAATGAAGGAATAAATCCTTTATCTTTGCAAAGACTATTAGTTAAAATCTAATAACAATTGTATTATCATTTAGAAAATAGCTTACATATATAGAAAACTTTAGCATAGGTAGGATCTAGTTTTCAATTTGGTTGAAAGAGAGAAAAAGTAGACCATAACTTTGTTATATTTTAAGTGTGTGTGTTTTATTCAATCTATGAAACAAAAAGGAAGGAGTTCATATACTTGTTGACTACTAAAAATCTATTGGTCTCTCTCTAGAGGTAGAGTAAGGGTCCACTACAACCAACAAATGAGAATTGATATTTCTAAAGTATTATATTTTGTCTTCAAATTGCACTTCTTGTTGTCATTTTTATTTCATTAGATTAAATTTATTTTTAACAAATCATTTTTTGTTATAATTTATGATTTCATCAATTTAATTTATGTCAAGAAATGGTTAGAATAAATGAATAGATAAGTAATCAATTATAGTTATTACTGTAATACCCTAAAAATGGTCACTTAAACCATGGGCCCCTAATCTTGACAACATCACCAAGGGCCTAACCAAAGGCAATTAAATCAACCTTGAACACCTAATTAATTAATTCTTCAATCATTAATGTTAAATGGCAAATAAATCCCTATATTTAATTAAATATTTATTTAATTAATTAAATCATTCCAAGTAAATCATTTTGATCAATTATCCTATTTATTTAATTAAATATCCTAGCATATTTAATTAATAAATAAATTTGTCATTTAATCATAAAAAATGAATTAATTTACAAAAAGAGATTAATCACAAAAAGAGGAATTAATTTACAAAAAGAGGAATTAATCTGCAAAAGAAAGAGTTAAATTGAAAACAAAAGAAAAGAATTAAATTGAGAGAAGAAATCAAACTTAAGATATTTCTTTTTCTAAAATTGAGATAACTTGAAAAATCAGAAAAGGAATTAAATTGATTTAATCATTTTCTCTAAAATTAAAACTCAAAGTTTTTCTTAAGGAAAGAGGTTCAATTATATTGAAAAGGTTTTTTTTCTAAATAAAAATCTTGAGCTAATTTTATCTCATGTGCATGGAATCACCTAAATTTTATCTCAAGTGCATGGAATCAACTAATTTTATCTCCAATGCAAACTCAAACTTATAATATGAATGCATTCAATCAAGCTATAATTGAAATCTATCTCAAGATTAACTTAATCTGATCTCTCAATTATTTCAATTAATCTGGATTGTGCTTTTTCTAGACGAATCTCAACCGCTCATTGTTAATCAATCTTGACCGTTGGTCTCTCTTTTGAGTCTCTATAAATTCAACCTTCATCTCTCATTCAAGACACCCTGGAGATTTATTGTTATTGTGCAGTTTTTGCTCTGGAGTCATTGAAGATATTGTGCTTTGAGATTATTGCATCTTAGTTTAGCTTTTTGCATACTTAGTTTAATTATGATTGCTTGAATTTATCTAGCTTAATATTCGTTCATCTAGCTTAATATGCATTCATCTAGCTTAATCTTGCATTCATCTAGCTTAATCTTGCATCCATTTAGCTTATTCTTATGCTCATAGATTAAATCCTTCTTCTTGGTGTAGTCTAGTCACTGGTATTGCTTAGACAAATCTGAGAGAAAGTCTATACTCACATCTTTTAGAAGGCAATAGGTCAATTTGTTATGGTTTTTATATCCATGAGTATATCTATCTAACCATGCATGATATGACTTAATTGAAGTATTGTGTCATGCAACTTACAGATACTTATCCACTTTTCACACACACAATTACATTTCCTCTCAAGTAAATAGGAGAAGAATACATGTTTAATAAAGAAGATTAAAGTTTGTTAGAAGAGCTACTAGTTGAAAGTGTATTGCAAGTAGATATCGACATACCCCAAATTTGATAGTTAGACATATAAATATATTCAAATGCAAGTTGTATAATAACCCTTATCATTTTTACTGTTGTTTTTTAGGACTAGTGTTAGTAGGAAAATTAGTTGGTAGCTCTTAGGATTATGATAAGAAAAACATATGCATGAATAGAAAAAGATACTCACAAGGTTAGTTTATTAAGAGAAAACCCCAAAAAATATTCTATAGGTGAAGATAATACCATAGAATAGAGTATTATTGATCAAGAAAACTACTCATCTTATATATTGGGAATATTACAAAGCTTAGGTATTCTTACATACTCTCAAGATCACATAATCTCACAATATATACAATAATCCACTAGTTTGCAAGAAGATTCAAAGAAAACTCAAGCTAGAACTATAGAAGGTTAAACTCATTAAGAGAGCCAACCTAACCCAATTACTATGAAAAATCATATGAAAAATGACTAGCTAAATAGAGCTATAGGGAGAACCATTTCCTATCCTATAGGCATTGGTCCTAGTGAAAATGCTCCCATGAAAAGTATTCATCTTTCAACAATTTCAACCTTTAGGAGAATCCCTTATTAAAATCAAGATCAATTTTTGTTTGACTTTAAAATACTTTTTTAAACATATGACTATGGTTCAAATAACCAAAAGTTTAAATTGTGTCCTTCCTCATTAAAGGATTTTGTTATGAGATAGTTTATGGGTTTAACTCCAAACTCCATTTATAAATGGGAACGGATGAAAACTATGTTTCTTGTCAAGTACCAAGATTATTACAAAATGAGTAATTATAGGAAATAACTCTTTAGAACTAAACAAAGAGAAGATGAAAGCCTAGAAGATTATCTAGACATATTAAAAAATTTCCCCTAGAGATTTGCAAATCATGTCAAACTAAACCTATCTAAAGCCTTGTTCCTAAGAGGATTGGGCAAAGAGTCAAAGCGAGAATTAGATCTAAAATGTGATAAGGAAACATAAAAAATTTAAATATGGACATAATTGAGGAGCTTTGTAGAAATTATTCTATGACAACAAGATCATTAAGAGGACAAAATAACATAGGACATCTCAACAAGAATTTTCAAATCTTAAGACAAATATTTTGGCTCAATTAAATACTACTT
Source organism: Cryptomeria japonica (assembly GCF_030272615.1). Classification (NCBI taxonomy): domain Eukaryota; kingdom Viridiplantae; phylum Streptophyta; class Pinopsida; order Cupressales; family Cupressaceae; genus Cryptomeria; species Cryptomeria japonica. The sequence continues at coordinate 413,115,393 of NC_081405.1, read as the reverse complement.
TAGATGGAATTCACACACAAAAAAAGAACAACTAAACCTTTATCTATACATTATCTAAGATGTGAAATTAAACACTCGTTGTGTTAGCAACTTTTAGATAGAACTAATATTTGTTAAATCTATATAAAAATATTATACCACTTGTGATCAACTCTTAGTCCTAACAACTCTTAGTCCTAAAGAGATTAACAAAGAAAAATGCTAAAGTCAATGAATAATTAAACTACATAGGGCCAAAGAAAACTGATAAGTTTCTATATAACCAATGCATGAACTAGGTTCCTTATAGAGGCCTTTCATATTGGGGAACTAACTAGTGGGGATAACAATAGATTGGACCTCCAAACCCTCCTCACTAGGGACCACAAGATTGGTCGATTCAACAATGGCTAAGTCAGTAATGGTCAAATCAACCATGGCCTAACCAACATTTGCCTCAATAGTTTTAACGTCTAGTATGGATCACATAACATGCAACAAAAGTGGATGCACACAAGAACTATAATCAATCATTCCTAGGTCAACAAATATTTTTCACAAATCAACAACCTATATTAATAGGCCTAGCTAATACTTCAAGTAGATCATAGAAAAAATTAGTTGATCAACCATTACTTCTAGGTTAACCTACAACCAATCAAAAAAATAATAAACAAGGTGCAAAAATATATCTTGTTGAGCAAGAAAATATAGCTAGAATAAATGTCATTCATCTAAACAACCTTTAGTTACGATTATGAAAATATCTACCAAAATCATTCCTTCCACAATTGTTGAAATCACTAATGAACTAGAATCGTCATATTCTTCTAAAGAGAAATCTCAAGAAGAAATTATTGCCACAATAATACCTTATAAACAAATACCAAAAATCTCTAAAGCTTCTCAAAATATCAACTCTTGATACTTTAGGGATAGCACCATTCCTTGGTCAACTTAAATAGATAATTCCTCAAAAATAAGTTTCATTTATATTGTTGCAACCCCTTACTAAATCTAAATTACTTTAAGAAATTTGATGATTAAACATTTAAATCCTCCTCCTCCAATCCATTAAGTATATTTTGAATCTTATCATTTGATTAAACAAACCTATGTTAATACCTAAACAAAAAGGAATAACTCCCCCAGAACTATTGAGATAGAAATAAAATCAATTGACCTCTTAGTTAGAGAAATGGTTATTCCTAATTGTAGTGACCCTAGTAATCCAGTGATTACAATCTTCATCTTAAGGATACAAATGTATAGATGTATTGGTTGATTTAAAAGCAAAGATTAATGTCATGACAATTCTCACATTAAGAAAAATTTCTCTTATAAGTATTGAATCTACCTCCATGGTCCTACAATTTGGTGACTAGTCTATGACAATTCCAAAAGGAATACTAATATATATACTCATTGAGGTAGAATCACTGGATTTTCTTGTCAATTTCTTAATAATGGAACCGAGGAACTATAAGAATGCTTACCCCATGATCCTAGGAATACCATGGTTAATGACTAATGTGACCTAAATTGATTCTATAATAATAGATATGGTCATTTTTAATGGCATTAACATAAGAAAGATATATTTGTAGCCTCTAGTCAAAACTTCCCAAAAATGTTCAAGTAGGGCTAGGTTAATGAAGTGGATAATACAAAGAATGATTAATCCCTTACCCCAATGACTATTATACAACATTTGGTAGAAATAGAAGAAGACATTAACTTCAACACACAAGAGGACATGACTCACATGATCATACAAGGTATCATAATGAGCTTTACTAAAGACCCCAACAAAGAACTTTTAGCAATATCCCACCATCTATTACCAAATATTATACCTTGCAATGATATTTTTTATAAGGATGTTGCTACATTTCATATGTTTCATAGCTACACCCTTTTCCTCTAAATACACCAATTAAAAAAAAATAGTTTAATACATTCATTAGAATACCAAGTATATCATGGCCCTTCCAAGAAAAACCATGAATATCAATAGCCAATTAACAAAGCAAGAAAATTTTTTATTAAAAAAAAAGCTCTTAAATAAAATAAGTAATTAAAAAAAATGTGTGATGGCTTTGCCACGAAGAAATGTGGCTCTACTGCGAAGAAATGCAGCAAACACCCTATGAAAAACATGGCGTTCGCATGGGGATGCCCAGTCAATGGTGGCTCATGTTAATGTGGTGGGTTTTGCAAATCAATTTGATATCCTTTCTCATATGCCTCCCTACGTGAGCGGTGCCAATCGTATCCATTTTTCTCAATGTCATGATGTGGATCATAATTTTGGGTTGAATGTGGTCAGGGCTCCAGAGTTTCCCCCTTCCGACAAGGCTATCCATAGTCTTGTGAATATTACATCTTCTAGCTCTACATCTGCTACTAGGGCCGTTGGACAAGCATGGGGACAAGTGAGCCATGTTCCCACCTCTAATTTATTTTTTAGAGGGTCTTCATTTCAGGCTGGTTGGTGTCCATCTCGAAGGTGCAATAGGAATTTTGTACCCTCTAACCCGAGGGGTTTGGCAGATAATAAAAGCATGTGGATCCTTCCCATTACCAGCACCACCCCTCGCTTTGCCACAGGTGCAAATTGTGTGAAATTAGGCTCTGGCCCAAGGTTTCTTCCTCTAAGCATCCGCAATGCCCACCTCTAGCTCCTTCCTTGCCCCCCCGACCTCATGGAATCAAGACCCACAACTCAAGCTCACTACCCCAAGGCAGAAATAACACTATGAATCTTCCCTCTGGGCAACCAAGTTCAAAATCTACCCCTAGCCAAGCTACAGATCATCACACACTCATTATTAGCAACATTTGCACAAACGCCACATAGGGAAAATGCAGAAACAAAGGCCTCTTTCACAAATGGTGTGGTTATGGAGCTCCTATTGAAAGTAGCATTCAATGGTTAAAGAATTCCTTCGGTGGCGAGGTAATTATCACTTCACTGAAAAATGATTTTCTTTATATTTTTTGCATCTCTATGAAATTGAAATATTGGCTATTACATGGTGAGCCTAGGTTTTTTAAGGGCTATTGTTTTAAGTTTTTGGAATGGAAACCTAACTTTTCCCCAAAAGATTTTGAAAATGAAGTTATGCCCAGATAGATAATATTATCTAACCTTTCGGTGGAATTAATCCATGATCACAACCTAGAGAAAATTGGTGATCTCTTGGGGGGTTTTGAGGGTATGGAAGAAAATTATCTAGATTCATCGGATGTGAAGATCTTGGTTAACTTGAAAATTAGAGAGCAAACATTAAAACCTATTAAGCTAATCACAAACCATTCTATATATTTAATTAAGCCAAAAATATTTAGAGGTAGAATATAAGCAAAAGAAGTTATTTTTCCAAACAATGAAATTCAGGAAACTCCAATTATGGATGGAGAAAGCACTTCCCCCAAGTCTGGTAAAATTGTTGTCATTTTCAACCCCAACACTGAGGGATTCATCCTTGATGACAACTCGAGGAAATCGACATTCCCTGGTGATATTTCGGAGGCTAAATTTGATCCCCCCATCCAAGATATTAAGGAAGGTGAAATTATTGATTATGCCTTGCCATCCCTCAACCTAGTCGAGAAGGTAGTACCAACCCAGGTCTCCCCCTCCATTATCACCGCTTCTCAACCTTCTCTCCATTTGTCATCCCCCTCTCCTACTAAACCTGCCCAATACCCCATCCAACCTATGTCTAATTCCCAATCCTATCAACAGGAGGTAGCCTCTCCCAAGCCTTCCATTTCACTTTTTCCCCCACCAATTTAGTGGATCACCCTATTCTCGCAAGCTCTAACACCTTGCAGATTGATGCTTCCCCCAAGGATACTGTTATGGAGAGTCATAATCAATCTCTCTCTAAACTGGATTGCCCCAATCCTCTGAAGAACTCCACTGTGTGTTCCCCTAAGTTTGTTCTCCCTAGTCCTCTTGGGGATAATGTTTTTTTAATGGAGTATGTGTCTTTTGGGGTCTTGGAGGACTCTGCCCCGTCCAGCCCTACCTCAAAGGACTCTTATTTTGAAAGTAAGCAGATGCAGCAAGATAGGATTAAAAGGAAAAACAAAATGATTCTGGAATATATTGGTAATGAGGTGGTTAATGACCTTATGGAACAATTCATAGATGAAATTGTAGATGAAGAGGAACTTGTCCTACAAAAACAATTAACATTGACTAAGCTTCTTGAATTTAACTTTGTGGAGGTAGATGAGATCGAGGAGATGATGGTTGATTTAGATAGGGAAGATGTTTGTCCCCGAGAGGAGACCCTAGGTATAGCTAAAACTATGGTTGGCCCAGGTTCCCCAGACTGTGCTAAAACCCAGAAGAAAAAGGGAAGGAAATCCCTATCAAAATTAAGAGTTGAGGTCGATGAAGCGGTAGGTCAAACTAAGCTAACTTCTATGTTTAATATTGGGAAGGGGAAGGTCCTTCCCAAGTCGCCATGAAGCTAATAACTTGGAATGTTAGGGGCATGAATTCCCCTAAAAAGCAGTTGATGATCAAAAGAGTCATAACTAAGTTTAATCCGGAAATCATCTTAATTCAAGAAACTAAACTTAATATTGAGGAAATAGCTAATTTCAATAAGAAATTGGGTATTTGGGAATTTGATGGACAACCAGCCTATGGGGCTTCTGGAGGTTTAGGGGTCATTTGGGACCCAAGAGCAATCTCCATCACAACTCTCATGAGAACAAATAATTGGATGTGTGGACAGGTTCACAGTATAAAAGGCAATTTGAAGTTTCTCCTCTTCAATATTTATGGCCCAACTTATAATAATGAGAAAATGAGAGTCTAGAAAGAAATTGAACTTTTTTTGCTTGAATGGCCAGACCAGACTTGTATCTTTGGTGGCGACTTCAATGCCATCCTGGACCCCAAAGAAAAATGGGGAAGAATTAAGTCAATTTATCAGGAACCTTAGACTTTAGAGACTGGGTCCAAAAATGCAATTAAATGGAAATCAAAACAACAAATGATTCTCTCACTTGGAACAATCAGAGATGTGGACTCTGCAACATCGAAAAAAAATAGAAAATTATTTTGTCAAAGGGGATCTTAGGGACCTCCCAAATAATTTCAATGCAGAAACCCTTCCCATTTCGGGATCAGGCCATTATCTCGTTCAATTAACAATTTTGGAAGATTGTAAACCCACCAGATGTCCTTTCAAGTTTGTATTTATGTGGTTTAAGGATGACAATATTTTAAACTTAATTGAAAATTGGTGGTCAAAAATAGATGTTTCTAGTTTCAAACCATTCAGAGTAGTTAGCAAATTAAAGAAAATCAAAAATAATTTATTAATCTGGAATAGAACAAAATTTGGTAACATTTTTTAGAATAAAATCACATTAGAAAATGCCATGATAGTAATCAATAATGATATAATTAGATATGGTATGGATAATCTTCTCTATCACAAAGAAAAGAAGCTATTAGAATACGAGGAAGTGTTATCTAAGGAAGAAAATTATTGGAAACAGAAATCTAGAGAATTATGGCTAAAGGATGGGGATAAAAACACTAAAAATTTTCACAATAGCACTAAGCAGAGAAGGATTATAAATAGAATTACTAAAATAAAAATGAAATCTGGCTTCTACTGTGATGAACCCAAAATCATTGCAGTTGAAGCGGTGAGATATTTTAATGACATCTTCAACAATTGGTAGGGATCCAATTCCACTTTGAGAAGTGAAGTTATAAGAAGCATCACTAAATTGATAACAGAAGAGCAAAACAAAATCTTGAATGCTAAGTTTACAAAAATAGAAATAGAAGCTACTAACAAATTACTAACAAAAACGTTGGCTAAAAGATTACAAAAACTACTCCCTTTACTCATTAGTGAAGAGCAGTCAGGGTTTGTACCAGGTAGATCCATATATGATGGAGTCATTATTTCCCATGAGGCCATCCACTCAATTCAACAAGAAAAGAACCCTAGTATGTTAATCAAACTTGACATTAAGAAAGCTTATGACAAGGTGGACTGACATTTCCTCTGCAAGTGCCTAGTTGCCTTTGGTTTTGACATAAAATGGATTGAGCTTATCTTTGAATGTATCTCTACCCCAAGAATGTCTATTTTAGTTAATGGCTCCCCGGAAGGTTTCTTTAATATTTCTAGGGGACTGAGGCAAGGGGATCCCATTTCCCCCTTCTTATTCATCCTAATGGTTGAATCTTTGGGCAGATACATTACAAAGGAAAGATTATCAGGCCTTCTAAGGGGTATCAGAGTCACGAATGGAGTAGATCTATAACTCACCAACAGTTTGTGGATGATACCATGTTAATCGGGCTAGGGGAAGTAAATAAAGAAAAAACAATTTCCCTCTTATTAGACTCCTATACTAAGGTGTCAGACAAGGAAAATAATAAAGCAAACTCAAATATCTTCTTTTTCAATGCTAATAGCAAACTAGAATCTAAAATTTGCAAAATCCTGAAACTTAAGAAAGGAGAGCTTCCATGTAAATACCTAGGTCTCCCACTAGATAAAGGCATAAGATCCACCAAACTATGGGACCAAATGATTCCCAAACTTAAAAATAGAATTGGCACATGGAAGGACAAGTGGCTCTCTTTTGCGGGAAGGGCTACTATGATCAAATTAGTGCTTTCAGCAATGCCCATTTAGCAGTTATCCTGCATTGACCTTCCAGAGGCTAAAAGAAAAGAAATAAACAAACATTTGAGGTCTTTCTTCTGGTAGGGCTCTGGTGAAACTAGAAAATTGTCTTTGTTAGTCTGGGATAAGATTTGCAAGTTTAAAGATAATGGGTGGGTAGGAATTAAGGATATACAAATGCAGAGAAAATCTTTAGGCGCCAAATTGGTTTAACGCGTGTTTAAATATCCCCACCTTAAGTGGGCAAAAATACTATACAATAAATATCTAAATAGTGAAGTTACCACTACCATTTTTAGGACCTCCTTGCCCCCCATGGGTTCTAGAATTTGGAACTTCATGCTTAAATGCGCTCACATGGAGTCTAGGTAATGGCAATAATGCACTTTTTTGGTCGGACTCTTGGGGAGGACACCCGGCTATTGATAAACTCCCCAACTGTAGAAATGCTAAAACTATTTTAGAACCCTGTTGGGGAAAATTGGTGTCTAAATATACTGAGCCTTGCAGTAAAAATGAATTCCTTGGATGGGAATGGAAATCCTTTGATAATTTAGAGATTCCACAGCGTGAACATGAGGCGCTTAACCTAACTTTGAAATCTAGAAGGGTCACCTTTCATCAAGGGAGGATAAATTGGTGTGGGATGGATCTAAAAAAGGAGAATATAATACTAAAGATGCATACAATTACTTAACCAGGCAACACCTATGCCCCAACATAGACATCCCTTTGTCTTTGAGTTGGGATAAGAATTGCCTTCCTAAAGAAGGTATGTTTTCTTGGCTAGCTCTCCAAAACAAGATTTTAATGGCTAGCACCTTCCGTAAAATGGGATATGTTGGACCTAGTAGATGCCTCTTATGCAAATGTGAGGAGGAAAGTATTGATCACCTACTACTAACTTGCAACTATTCTCATCATTATTGGAGATGGATTAGTAATAAACTTAATTGGTGCTCTCCAATCTCGAATACTATGCTTAACATGTTTCAAGCATGGCCTAGGAAGAATAAAGACAACTTGTATGGGGGTCTATGGACAATCTCCCCATCTATAGTTATATGGGAATTGTGGAAGGAATGAAACAGAAGGATATTCAGTGATTAAAGTATGGGGTGGAAACAACTAACCAATAATATTGAGGCCTCGATTATTGAGGTTATCAATAGCAGAATTATGAATATACAGAAAAAATGTGCAGAGATGACTTGTTGGGATGAAAATATGCACAATAGATGGGTTGGGATGAAAATTCCCCCTTATGTGGGTGAATTCCCTGAGCTAAAAAAACTAAAGAGGCTAGAATGCAAATGGAAACCCCCCAAGCCTAGTTGGTACAAACTAAACTTTGATGGTGCATCCAGAGGTAACCCTAGCAAGGTTGGCATTGGTTGTTGCCTCCATAATTATGAGGGGGTAGAGATTTCCTGCCTAGCCTTCCCCCTCGGATCTGCCACTAATAATAAGGTTTAACTTATGCCCCTGGTAGAAGGCATCAAACTATGTAGAGCAATGGGCATTAAGAAACTTAACATTGAGGGAGACTCAGCTATTATCATAAGAACTCTCAGAAAAGGTTCCATGCCTAGCTGGAAGTTAAATGAGCTACTTTCAAGAGCTCTGAGTTTCATCCAATCCTTCACAAGAGTAACTTTCAACCATATTTTTAGGTAAGGCAACTCCTGAGCTGACCAACTTGCCAATTCTAGGGCAGATGGCCATACAGTTATCAACATTTTAACCCTGATCACTCAATAGACTGTTATCCTGGACCTATAATAAATAAAAATAGCACACTACAAATTTATATTGAGAGTGTGTCCCTGGGGTTTTCTCTTCTTCCCAAGTTAATAAAGGAATTAACAAGTTGCTCTCATTTTCGGATTTCCTTGCAAATCATATCGGCTTGGATTACTTTCGGATTTGCCTTGTTTTGACAACCTTTGGTGATGGGTGAAACTTTCCTTTTGTTTCTTGAATTGTCATGGCTCTATAATGTCTAGGTTATGCCTAGCAAGATTGCAATTAGATTGGGCTAGCTTCACATCCTGACAATTCTATGATCCCACGTTTAATGATCATTCTTGCTTGGCTGAAATCTGTCATTTTGACAACAGCCTCTATGGTTGAGAATGGATTATCTTTCCATGTTAATGTCTTGGGTCTGCCCTATGCCTAGCTTCATTATTTCTCATATGTACAAGCTAGCATTACTAACGTAGATTCTTGTCATTAATTATCCCATAGGGTCTGATGTTGCCTTTAAATTCAATATTTTGGCTCCATTTTCCTCACTATGGTGTCTAAGAACTACAGAATAATGGATACCTTGATAAGACTAAAGAGCTCTAATAGACTAATGGCTTTTGGTGGAAAAATCTCGAAGGAGATATTGTGCGATATTATACAATACCCACATGAAGTTGTAATTCATGCAGTGGAGAAGATTTTAGGTGAGGACTTCTTGAAAAGTGAAGATAGGGCCAGGGAAAATCCAGATATCGTTGCAATGTTTCTTGCAATGGCTATGTATACAGAATATAATAGGGATATGGTTAATGCTTTCTAGATTGCCCTACTTCATTAGACCATTGTAAATATAAAATTTTAACATACTCTTACTTCCTCGACCAGCATAATCGTTAAGATACTTTTTAAAACTACTATTCCATACATTTTTGTTATTAAAAAAAACTATTTTTCGGCTAGATCTTTTTATTTACTCATTGCTAGAAGTTATAAGTATACTTCATATATCTATTTAGACTAACCATCTACAGGAAAAAGGGAGGTGGAGTGGCTAAGTGCACTCCTAAGTAGGGAGTAATGATAGTTAAAATCTCTAGCATTTTCTTACTACTATTACTTTGTTTTGTATTCTAGACATATGGTTAGATGATAACTGTGTAAGGATTATGTTTTCCATAGTATTATTGAGATTGTTGGGCTAACCAGTCATGAGGTATTATGGTGTATAATTCTCTTGTTCCTGATGATGTTGCAGGATCCCAATAAGATGGGGACAATCTAACCGACAGACCCAAGATATCAAGAATGAAGGTCTCATGATTTTAAGAAATGGAATGTATGCTTTGTAATAATATTGGAAGCTCAAATTGCTCCACTATGTATTAAAGGAAACACCTATTATATTAAACAAATATTTTTTTGTGACTGGACATGTATGATGAAGAGATAATGGCTCTCATCAAATTTAACCCGCTTAGTCCAGGGTGGAGAATTATGTGAATATTAAAACCCTGTGATATTTAGGACAAATTGATTTGCTAGACTTCTTAGTCCCGAGCAAGACCAGAGGTTTTCTTGACTCCTTTGTTTCCTACCGATGCCCACATTGAACGGAGTTTGTAAATTTATAATTTATTTATCAATAAAATACAGGCTACGGTCTTTTACTGATCAAAAAAAAAAATTACAAAGCAAGAAGAAACAAAATCCATTGATGTTTTGATCTCCCATACCATGACTTTTTCTCAAGAGTAAAAAGATACGAAAGGAATTTATCATAAGATTTATACCCGACATATTAACACAAAATATGTCTGACCAATTAGATAACCCTAGAGAAGACATAATCCAACACTCAAATAAATAGTAAAAATTGATGTGAAAATATTACTTCGAGCAAGATTTAGTTACCTAGTTTTTGATAGTGGTGGGTTTCTCCTCTAGTCATTATTTAAAAGAAGAATGGGGGGTGGAGAATGTGTGTTGATTATAGGGATTTTAATAAAACCACTAAAAAAGATTACCTCCTCTTTCTATTTATTGAATATGTATTAGCTAACTTGGCTAAAATAAGTACTTCTCATTTTTGGATGGGTATAATGCATACAACCAAATTTAGGTGGCTCCAGAGGACCAAGATAAGACTAATTTTTTACTTTATCATAAGGTATTTTCACACATAGACTCCTTCCTGTTGGTCTATGTAATGCTCTTTCTACTTTTCAAAGAGTTGCTTTGCTATTTTTGTTGAATAAGCAAATGAATACATGGATGATTTCTTTGTCCATGGAAATACTTTTGATCAAGCTCTCCAAAACATATAAAAAGTCTTGATATGTTATAAAAAATATCATCTATCTTTGATCCATTAAAATTTCTTATGATGTTTAAAAATGGTATTGTCCTTGAAAATCATGCATCTATAGAAAGAATCCAAGTTAACACATACAAGATTAAGGTAATACACCAAAGAGAGTCATTTTGATATTGGGAGAAGTTACCATAGAGCTTGTGGGATTAACATCCTTATTTTTCATATGAGGAGATTTATATCAAATTCATTAGAATCCTTTGTTTGTGTAAATATGGATGGGTTTGAGGATTCTTTGTTAACAAAGGCCTAATACTTTGCCTTGATATGTCATGATTTTGCACAATCAGTTTGTGATGGGATATATGTTGCTTTAATTTAAGCAAGATACAAATCCATCATTAGATAGTTAAGAAATATTAGGATTCTCAAACTACTCATTTGCTATGAAACCATGTTACATAAAGGCAATTGTGTAAAAGGGGCGAAAAATGAGCTCTTGGATGGATTTAGTAGGAAATTGAGAGGATTTTTGTGCTTGGATTAAATTAATGAGATCAATGCAAGCAATTTGACCTTGAGTAACGAGTTGTGGATAAGTTTCATCATACATTGGATATAAATTTTGATTTAAGTTTTGCAATATAGGTGCATTTCTTTTAAGTTTTGTATGGCCTTGATTTCTAAGCTCTTCAACTTCAAGTGTCAATAATTGCTATATTTTTGGATTTTGAGCTTTATGGATCTAGGATTTTATAGATAGTATGCAAGGAATGGGTAGACTTGATTTAGCATTATATATTGGTTGATTTATAAAACTAACCATGTTAGGGGGGTTTCAGATGATCTTAATATGATCACACTTATGAGGAGTTTGGCACACCTCCTTATATTGATGGTTTTGATTCCTTGATAGTAGCCCTTAAATAAAATTCTTCATACTCTTGGGTTTGAAAGTTACTTCTCACACTCTTGCAAGAATAAATTTTCTTTAGGATCAAGGAAATGTCATCCTAAAGAGGGATTATCCAATTCCTCAATAGAGAGAAAGTAATTTAAGGCTAATTATTGAGAGTGGATACTCTCTCCCTCGCTTTGGGCTTAGCTGGACTCAAGAAGGTGTTCTTAGAGGCATCATTAGTATAAATAATGACATTTGAAGAAAAACAGAAGTTAAAAAGTGTTGAAACAATTAACATTGTACACTTGTACCTAAAGGTTGTCACCAAACCAAAGACTAACCTAATACATATAAAATCTTATCAAGTTGATAAATATATTATTGTAGCAAGATGTGGGTATACAAAAGAAGACTTCATAGGGTAAGAACTTTTATAGCTCACCATATATGTTGTATGGATGAATCTTTGAATCATGAGGTAAATACAAACTACTAACATACTCCTAAACTATTGGTGATTTAGATGGATTTTTAGTGTATTATTAGTCATGAAATTTTGAGATTGGTGCCTTATCTAGTGGGTTATAGGGTCATAGTTTTATAAGATAAGAAACCACATTGAAATCATAATACAATATAAGTTATGCATGCACAAACACTAGAGATAATATCAAACAATCGAACATACTTAATAATCCATTTCCAAACTCTATCAATATATATACAATAAATAAGATACTATAAAAAAGATAGTAATGACTTAATGTTGTAACATTCATCAAATATCTATTACAATGATACCAAAAAATGTGGAAAGAGGAAACTTTATGCTAGAATGCCTAACAAAAAAATTTATATAAGAGTCCACTTGAAGATCTATAAATGGTCAAGGAGACATCCAATTATAGATGTCCATGAACAATACATTGACCTCTTTATGATTTACAAAATGTGTCGCTCTAAATATAAGTAAGACTTACAAGCGTTTAAAGCCTAGATAATCCTTGATACTTGTAGTCACATAGAAATACAAACATGACCAACCTTTTATCTATATATAAACTTATATTTATACCATTTTGTATGGTAATTTAATAAGTTGTGAGAACTTGAATGAGAACTAGAGATAATTAAATGTGGCGTACAAGAGAAGTGAGACTCCACAAAATCCATGATATAGACAATTTAGAACAAGATTGAAGATCATTGAAAAATGGACAAGTTTGACCTTGAGTAACTATTTGTGGACAAGTTTGACCATACATTGGATACAAATATTGATGTAACTTTTGTAGTATAGGTGCATTTCTTTTAAGTTTTATATGGCCTTGATTTCTCAACTCCGACATATATCTCTTCAACTTCAACTGTCAATAATTGGGATATTTTTTAATTTTGAGTTTTATGGATCTAGGATTTTATAGATAGTATGCAAGGAATGGGTAGACTAGATTTAGAATTCTATATTGGTTGATTTACAAAACTAACCATGTTGGGGGGTTTTGGATAATCTCAATCTGCTCATAGTTATGAGGAGTTTGGCACAACTCCTTATATTGATGGTGTGATGCATAAAAATGGAACCAAGTAACTAAGACCTAATCCCACTCTCATGTACACACACTGGAATATGAAAGAGCCTATGAAGATATCTCACTTTGACTACTTCTTGTAGAGAAGAGGGAAAGTCAAGGAATATCTCTTAGGGTTTCTCTTCCTTTGCTATAAATGAGGAGTAGATATGTAAAATGCAATGCAACAATCAACTAAACTAGGAGATGAGAAAAAAAAAGCACACTAAACTGAAAATGCAAATTTTGTACAAACTAAAACTAAGAAACAAAAAGAAGAGTTGGGAAATGGATTCAGAGGTGCACCTGTTGCTGAAACTGATGTAGATTTAGCAGATCCTAGGGTACTAGGTGCCCCTATCTCTCTAGTGACAGGAAGTTGGTCTTCTGGATCTGGGGTCCTGAGGGTCTGATATGCAAATCTTCAAAACCTTGGGGACCAGGGCTCCACGCCCTTGTCTCTGAGATCCAAGATCAAATTTTGGCCCTGAGACTGTCTCTGTGTCTTATGTCGGTCCCAAAATTCGTGTGTCCGCTGGATTCATGTACTTGTACCTGCAACTTGAAAAAAGATGTCTAGGTCGCTATATAGGGTTTTGCCTTAGTTAAACCCTTGTTTTGGTGATTTCTACCTCCACAAATAGTCAATAATGTAATGAAAATGTGTGTGCAATAATCTTGTGTGTGTGCAAGATCCTAAATGAACAAGAAAGCAAATCTAGAGTTCTACCCTATGCTTTGGAGAGAAAACCCTAAATGATTATAAATGTAAATATCAATGCTTCAAATCAAAAATGTTATAATGGATCTCAAGTATGAATGTAATGCCCCGCCAGGAACCCTAAAGGAAAACAACACAACTAGGCAACTAAAGGGTGAAATAAAAAAAAATTTAAAGACTAAATGCACTAACTAAAACCATTGCACGTTTAATAACACAGCGGAAGTCTAACATATGTTTTCCTAAGGGTAACCAACGAAGATTAATTCATAGATTATATTAACACCACATTTAATCCATTTAATTAGATAAATTGAATGCTTAAGTTTAAAACTACACATACATCCAAATTTCATAATAAAGAAATAAAAGTATTCCAATGTATCCGATTTCCATAAACCATTTAAACATAAGATCAAAGCTATAACATTCATTTCACTGACATAATATTATAATATCCACATATACATGGCTTCCAAAAATGCCACCGATTATAAGGTTACAATATCAAGGTTACATAAAAGTCTGATACAATGACCACAAGGTCTCAACTGAAATAATGATCTCGAACAAGAGCTAGTACATAAACCACGAACCAAGAACACCAGCGAAGCCTTTCCTCGCCTGAAGATACAATCCAGAACATCCAATGGGAAGTGGCACTACCACCCAACCATGTGATCCCAAAATGGAACCACCCCACCGTGCTAGGAGATAGTTGAAAACCCTCAAGCAAGTAAAGTAAGACAAGTACGAAAGGACTACAAGACTCTGCAAACATCCATGTGACTCAACTCACAAAACACTAGTGACTCTAAGGAGAGAGTGTCATCGCATTTCTTACGGTGGATACCATGGTACAGCCTCCATAGGTCCCGACCCCCATCCTAGGTTTCTCCTGGTAACCTCTCCCAAGCCTCTAGTTCCATCTAAGTCTCATGCAGACCCTGCCAATCCTTTCGTGAAGACAAGGTGGTAAGTTTGCCATTCCAGGCCTTCTCATAACATTATGAGCCCTGTACAAGCACTCACCTATGCACGAGGTACATTATCTTGATTAATATTTATCTCACTCCCCCCCAATATATTATTAGGTTATCACTTTTTAACTAACTTTCGACAAGTTATCCTATCAACCACTTCGGGCATGGCCCCCACTTGAAAGCTACTCTCTCTCATAGGACACTAATAGGAAAGGTCTCTCTACGAGAACTCTATGGCGAAACAGACCGCCATAACTAATCCTGACAAACCATAGGTGAAGGATACACAATCACTAACCCAAGATTGACCATTTGGACAAAACACACAATGGCTCACATCAACGGGGTTGTACAACAACACCTGACCAAGGAGATATATCAACATATGACATAATGACAACTCAACCAAAATAGAAATGAAATTAAGCTTGACTGCAAACACCATTTACACAAGATCCTAATACAGACAATCTTTTCTTTAAACAGCCAAAAGCATAAATAACTTGCAATTAAAGATTTTCCAGAAAATAAGAAAATACAACTATATTAATACAAAGAAATCAATTTTGTCATTTGTCCAATAAAGTTAAATAAAATCACATAAAAATCAACCCCCTAATTATATGTTCATGATTAATTTACAAATAAACCCGATTATATTATATCAATAATCTAAATTAAATTTCAAATTAAAAATTATATATAATAATATAATATAATTACATAAATATATATATTCTACGAATATAATATTATATAATTATATCACATTAAAACATATAATAAAAAGATGATTTAATTTGAAATATCTTTTATTTCCAAAATAACATAATTAAAACCACAGAAAATACTATATATATATATATATATATATATAAATTATTAATTTTATTTTTTTAATTAATTTTATTTTTTATTATTTTTTATTATTTTTTTAAATTACAATAACATAAAAATAAATTTCCAATTCCAATAAAATTCACTTCCACATAATTTTATTTAAAACAATTTTTTTTTTAAATAATTAAATAAACTATTTTTTTTTCAAAATTAAATAACCCAATAAATTTAATTAATGATTAAATTTATTTCTATAATAACTAATAATATCACAAAGATAGACAAATATTAAAATGGACTACCATAGCCAAATATCGAAACAAAAATCAAACAAGAGGGAATGGTTTCTTTGGTAAATCCCATTCCTCCCAAATCTTGCAATTTCCATGCACAATAAAAATCTTGGCGAAATTTACCATAATAACTTTTTCCAATTTTCTTAAAATTTAATCTACAAACACCGAGGAAATCACTTCTTTCCATAAACTAGAAATTAACTTCAGGAATCGACTTTAGCCAAGAACAAGAAATAATCAGACAGGATTTTAAATTTGGCAAACATCTTAACACACACATCATTTAGAAAGATAAAAGAAATAAAATATTTTCTTTAAAACAAACAATCAAACGAAGCCACCCAACCTGGTATAGCTTTCCTGGAAGAAATTTGTAGAAGAGAACCAATCCTTCAACAAGCTTCCAAATAAATTTCTCTTCACCTAAATCCCTAGCCTGTTTCCTGTGTAACTAAAATAAAGACCTATTCCCCTATTTAAATTAAAATTCTAGGTTCAATAGCTTTTTCTCAAAAAACCTAAATTTAGAATAATAGTAATTTTCTTTTCTTTTCTAAATTTATCACAAAAGATAAGCTAACATGCAATAATTAAAAATCATTATTCTTTCTTTTCTTTTCTCATGCAAATTAATTAATTTTCTAAATAAAGAATTAAAACAATATTTTAATTCTAATTAATCATTTTATTCATTTATTTAATTAAAATTTTAGGAAATAATAAAAACAATTAATCTAATTTATTTTTCCATTAAAATAAAAAATATATTTCTAATATCATACAGCTTGCAACTTAATTTAATATTTTCTTTTAATTAACTATATTTATAATCTCAATGCATAAACAATACAACTATGAAATAATTCCATAAACTTAATTAATTAATTAATTAATTCCACTAAAACACTCAAATTAAACAAAACTCAAGTAATTACCCATTAAAAGATCAAACAACAAAATATGAAGGCCAAACAAACTAACAAGACGACCAACTTACGACATGTACACGAGTGTAACTGAGTAAAATAGGGTCAACTACTATCTCCTCCACTTCCATCGAAAAATATAAGGCATGCTCAGACCTGTGAAGCCAGGTGGAGACTATACCCCATACCTACCCGGTACTTGTACCTACAATAATCTGCATCACCGAACCACACATGCATATATATACACTATGGAAAACTTGGCATACACACCGATGAAGGAGAATCGCGATTTTCCCTGTCTCACTGAAATGAGTGAAGGAAAATCGTCCCCTGCATCCAATACACTCGCAAACACACAACATAAATTACACATTGCATAGATAAAGTAAAATGTCAGTACATAGCAATAATCCATCAAACGCCATAAATCACAAGTACTGAAATACTGCAAATAAATTATACATCTTATCTCTAGATAAAGCATAATGTCATAAAAATTTGAATAACATATCACGGTAATGTATCCACTGAAAACAAACAATAATAAAATATGATTCTAATGAGTTCAAACGAGTAGGGGTACTACAATGAATGTAAATCTAAAAATGAATGTTATGAAGCTCATACGAATGCATGAAAATAACACGAAACCATACCAAACCCTAAGGGAGAGGTACAAGCCAATCATGAGTCGGTGATATCCTATTATTCTTCAATGTCTTCAAAGATCTTAAGGGATGTTGAAAATGCTTGATGTATGCTTTATTTGTTGTTGTAGACTTCATAAAACCTACACTTTCACAGCATAAGAAGCTCCTTAATTCGCTAGATTTTAGATCTTCAAATGAGGAAAGAAAAGGGTTTATGTAGGGGACCCTAACTTTGTTTTGAGTCATAGGCCAACTTAGAAATAATATTTTTCACCAATCTCTTGGATTTAATAATTAAAATACCACCAAAATAGGCTCCCAAATTTTGGGGAGAAAAAGTCGGGACCATGTTGGTACCAACATGGTCCGAACACATGATCCGATTAACTTTTCGCCAAATTTTCGGGGAAGCAAGATATTGTGATTTTAAAGAAAATTCCAGGAGTTTGTGGGAATTTGCGATATTTTGATATGCGAAATCGGGCCTTGAAGGTCAAAATAAGACATAATTGGGGTATTTGATGAAATGATTAATTGGAGAAATGAAATAAAAAGGGGTACACTTAGGGTAAAGGGCCCAATTTTATGATATGTAGAGAGATAAAAGAAGACTTTAGATTTAATTAAATTAATTAATTAAATGCTTAAGAGTGAATTGAAATGCAAGATGAAAACACTCTAAGGCAGGTGCTAACCTAAGCATGGAATTGTACCACCCAACTAAGGGTGTATAATTTACGACACTACATTTAGCCCCCACTTTAGCATGCATATGCAAGATAAAGTATAGAAAAGTAAACATTTCATGAAAAATGATATATCCATAAGGTGTTGGACAAAGCCCCCAACGGTATCTGCAGTACATTGTTAGGAACCGCACCCTACAAAACCACTTGTTAGATAAAATCACAGAATCACCTAATGCTTACTAGGGAAGTGATAAAATTTGTGGGTAGCTATATGCCCCCCCCAGTTTCATCTTGCTAAGTAGTGAGGTGAAACAGGGTATCATGTTTACCATAGCGAATTGTGAAAAGAGGTGACGACAAATGCTCACAACGAAGCTTGATAGAAAATCGAAGCACATCATGGAACATTTGGTAAAGAAGAGAACTGAATCATGATTCTAATGCCACCAATGGTGCAAAAATTGGAGCTCTCTAACTCAAGATATGAGAGATTAAGAAGAAAAGCAGAAATTAGGGCTTCGAGAAAGAGAAACACATACCTTATGAATAGTGAAAAATGACACTTTAATTTGTCATTTTCTCACTTTTTGTCTTATTTGCAGTAGAGGAGCCCACATAACACTCACAATGCATTGAAGATTACCTAAGCCACATACCCAAATGGAGATCCTATGGCAGTTTGTCCTTACCGATCAGCCACTTGACGAGGTGAGTGTATTGAACTACCTTTGTACTTTATGTTGACTTTATATTGAGTTGGCTTTGACTTTTTAGTATTAGGGAAAGTTTGATTGCACATGTACCCCTAGGAGGGCGCCATGGTCCCACTAGAGCACCATGGTCCCAACTAGGCGCTCTGGTCCTACTAGGGCACCATGGTCCCATTAGGGCACCCTGGTCCTCCCAAAGTGCCATGGTCATTCCATGGCATCCTGGTCCCTGACTAAGGTGACCAAGGGTTAGCATAGGATCAGGTTTTTCTGATGCTAAGTTGATTGAGAGAATGAACTGATTGTTGATTGGTTGATTTTTGCAGAGAATACCCTATATGCGAGAGCACATTGTTGGTCATACATATCGGAATCTACAGAGTCAGATTCCTTGATTGTTTCAGGATGATAGAGAGTTGCTTAAGGCAGTAGGGTTATGGTATATCTATAACATGTCGTCCATGAAGTTCCATCCAATGATGCTTATGGCACTTATGGGATATATATACCTCCACATTTGTCCTACCAGTGGAGGAGATGGTGATGACACTTGAGGATGTTTGTACCGCATACTGAGGCTTCCCATTAGAGGATGTACAGTGAGATATTAGGCAGGTTGCATCCCATCTTCTTTTAGGAGAGAGAAGAGGTACGGCATTGGGTGAGTCATGCCCAATGAGACTAGAGGTCGGATCATGATTCAATTGTTACTACATTTTATCGGCCCCATTCCACTCATGAGGGGACTCATGATAGCCACATTGGGGCTAGCCATATGACCAGATGGATGAGGCAGTCACATGCATGGGGATCTCACTTATAGTATTTGAGCGATGGAGGAGTGGCAGATAGTGTTCTCCTCATGATGAAGCATGTTAGCGCATCTCTACCATGACTTAGGAGATTATGTCTATGGTGATGGATGTAGCTTGATGGCATGCACCCTTCATTAGGTTTGGATGTTCGAGCATATTACATGTACTAGGCCAGTAGGAGTACCAGTTGATATTGACTCAGATGATCCTAGAGCATATGCATACCCACTCAACAGACCATGGTAGAATGGTGACTTGTTGCACTAGAGGATTTTGATTGATAGATTGAGATTGGATTTTATCAAATGGAGACCATATCGGCGCATGGCCACATGGTCAGGCCAGCATAGTCAGCTTTGTTTTATGCGGAGGAATCACTTCCTCGAGGGGCGCTACAACCATATCATAGTCCCATTCTATTTTGATTGAGTTAGGTGAAAGTTCAGGCTAGAGCAGGGTGTTCCAGATGATGTTCCAATTGTTATACGCAACTCTCAAGTGATGGCAAGGTCGGGAGTAGTTCCTAGGCCTTGCAACGATGAGATTGAGCCAACAGATTCAGATGATTCTAATCGCGATGTCTTGGTCCCCTTTAATGATGATGTGGGAGCTCATCACAATTACATCACTTGATGGGACAGGACTTACCCCAGAGCTATTTTTCCTTTAGACTATCCTAGGGGGAATCCTGGACCATGGAGGTGATTAGCTAGGGAGGATCACAAGACATATGAGGACCCGAGTGATGGAGACACATCTAATCATGAGAATGGAAGAGGAGGAGGGAGAACAACAGGATAGAGATGATGATGAGGAGGGAGGAGGAGATGGAGATACTGGTAGGGGGAGGTCAGGATGGGGATGACGATGAGGAGTAAGAGGAGAGAGAGGAGGAGGAGATTCTCCATCACTCTAAAGATGATACCATATCCCTAAATCCACCAGTAGTGTCAGCTAGAGGAGAGGAATCTGACCTTAGGGGACTGACTTCAAGCTATAGTCAACCATGTATCAAGGTATAGTCATGGATCAAGACCATAGGAGTTCTTCTAGGAGTCACTCACGGTCATTGTCCCATTATACACCCATGGGACCACCACAATAGGGACCCGAGGGCTCAGATAGTCACCAACCATAGATAGTGTTGATATAGCAGAGACCATATTTTGCATCTAATGGTCGGTTTCGTATTTGATGATGTATTTTAAAACTTTTGATCATGTGTGTGTGTGTGTGTGTGTGTGATGATCTTAGCCTCAAATGTGTTCTTTTAATTTACAAAACAATGAATGTATATATTGCTTTGATTAAAAGTAACAAATTTGGAAATGCACATGTATGTCTAATCTAACTCTCATGTGATTGATTTCTCAATACCTCATGGCTAAATTGATACATGTGTGATCTAATTAAATAACTAAGTATTTAATAAAATACAACATTGATTATGTAAATAAATGTGCTTAAGTTAAGTTACATAACTAATGTGATCTAATTAAGAGTTTAATAAAACACAACATGATGTATCTTAACTCAAACATATGAAAAATTGTATGATAAGTTAGCACATAAAAGATGTAAATTCCTAAAAATTTACATAATGAATTCAAGACAACCAAGAATTTTAGAACATGTTTATCAAGACCGAAGCAATATAAATCAAATGTTAATGATTCAATACTACAATCTTTAATGAAGAGATACTACCATATCATACAATTTAGAAGAAGGAAAGGAAGGAAAGGAAGGAAAGGAAAGGAAAAGAAAGGAGAAGATCAAGCATAGTATCTACGAAGATGCATAGAATTTATGGGTTCCTTAAGAGGCATACCTTCCACATCTGCTATTTTGTAGGCACCTGATCCATTGATCTTAGTGATGATATATGGTCCAAGCCAATTTAGGCTAAACTTTCCTCTTTCTTTAGGTGAATAATTCACATTATGTTGATTCTCATAGAGCACAAGGTCACCTACTGAGAAGGAATGTTGAATGACCTTATCGTTATAACTTTGATGCAGGGATTTATGATACGTGTGAATATGCTCAGGAGTGTTTATACATCATTCATCAATCATTTCAAGTTTTTGATGGAATTTTTCTCGATAAAAATCATCGTCGACTATAACCTTAAGAGAAATTCTTAGTGAGGGAATCTCTAACTCTAAAGGCATAATAGCATCAACACCATAAACAAGATTGTAGGGGGTAGTACTCGTAGCCATGCACACACTTGTTCAATAAGCCCAAAGAGCATAAGTTAACTAGGTGTGTCAGTCCTTACCATGTTTGTTTACAGTCTTACGAAGAAATTGTTCAACAATTTTATTAGAGGATTCGGCCTAGCCATTAGATTGAGGGTAATAATGTGTAGAAAATTGATGTTAAATATGGTATTTTTTGAGATATTTCTTACATATTTGTTCTTAAATGAAGTACCATTGTTAGAAACCAAAGTGGAAGGAATTCCAAATTGAGCAATAATATTATCCAAGATGAATTGACAAATTACTTTAGCAGTAGTGGATTGAAGAGGAACCGCTTCTACCCACTTTGTAAAATAATCTATAGTAGTTATAATGAAAGTATGTCCTTGGGATGAGGGAGGAGAATTTTTTCCAATAAGATCCAAGCCCCACATTGAAAAGGGCCAAGAGGCCACTTGTGACTTAAGTTCTTGTGCAAGAGCATGAATCAAATTGTTATGTTGTTGACACTTATGACACTTTTTAACAAACACAAAGGAGTCTTTCTCCATGGTTTGCCAATAATATCCCATTTGAAGCAACCTTTGAACTAAAGTTTTACCCCCAAAATGCCCCCGCAAGCACCTGAATGTGCTTCCTCAAGGGCAATCGGGATTTCTATTTTGTTGAGACAACAAAGAAGCAAACCATTATAACCCCTTCTATAAAGGACATTAGAAAGGATAATGTATCTTGCAGCTAACTTGCAGAATATAGCTCTCGCATTTTTACTTGTAGAATCTAGAAATGTACCATCGGTCAAATAATCTTAAGATATGCGAGTACCATTCATCAGAATCTAGGGTATAGCCATAAGCCACATCACCAAGATTATCGGCAATAGCTGGAGAAGAAAGGTTATGAATAACAAATTTAAGATCTATCGTTGGATCCTCTAAGGATACAAGGGAAGAAACACATGACATTGCATCAACATGTTGATTATCCTTTTAAGGGATAGGCTCCATGACATAGGAATCATTTTTTATAACAAGCATAAGGCCAAATCTCGATATTGTGATAATTTGTCTTGTTTAGCCTGATAAACTCCTATAAATTGTCTAATGATTAATTGAGAGTCACAATAGATATGTGTGTACTTAACATTCAAGGCTAAAGCCACTCTAAGACCAGCAATAAGGGCTTCATACTCAGCAATGTTATTAGTACATAAGAAATTAAGACAATAAGATAAGGGAATGGTTTCTTATTAGGAGGAAATAACACCTACCCCCGAGCTTGTACGACACCTAGGGCCATCAAAGTACAACTCCCAAGTTTCATCAGTCTCAATAGGAAGAACAAATTGATCAGGAAAGGATTCTTGATTAGGTAGCATGAGAGGTGAAGGAGGATCAACTAAGTGATCAGTCAACGCGTGTCCTTTAATTACTTTTTGAGAAATAAATTTAAGATTAAACTTAGTTAGCATCATAACCCACTTCGCTAGAGGTCTTGAAATATTTGTCTTAGAGAAAAGATGCTTCAAAGGATCAAAATTGATGATAACATGAACCTCAACATTCAAAAGGTAATGCCTCAACTTCTACATTGCAAAAACAAGAGAAAGACCTTGCCTTTCTATCGCAGTATAGTGGACTTTTTAATCAAGCAAAGTACAACTTACATAATAAACCAGGCATTATTTACCATCACTATTACATTGTGCCAACAAATTTGCAAGAGCATGGGGAGAAGCAGTTGTGTATAAAAGAAATGATTTAGTTGGGTCAGTTGGTTGCAAGATAGGAGGGTTGGCCAGATAAGATTTTAAATCTTCAAAGGCTTGATGATAATCCTCATTCCATTGAAAGGTGATGTTTTTCTTGAGCAATTAAATAAAGGGAAAGGTTCAATCCGCAAGTTGTGACACAAACCTACGAATAGCTTGTATCTTTCCTTGCAAACTTCTCAATTGGGAAATATTTTTTAGGAGGTGGCATGTTAATTATAGCATCTATCTTTTTAGTATCCACCTCAATATCATGATGTGATACTATGAACCCAAATAGTTTTCCACTATTCACACCAAAAACACACTTTCGGGGGTTCAAGCGCGTGTTGTATTTACAAATTTTCTCAAAGACTTGACAAAGGATCTTAACATGGTCCTGATGGAGTATGGACTTAGCCAAGATGTCATCAATGTAATCTTATAATATTTTATGCATGTAGTCATGAAAGATAAGAGTCATATCATGTTTATAAGTAGCTCATGTGTTCCTCAATCCAAAAGGCATTACAATCTAACAAAACGTACCCCAAGGAGTGGTGAAGGTAGTTTTAAATTGATCTTAAGGATTAATGAAATTTGTATTATATCCTGAGAAACCATCCATAAAAGACAACAAGGCATGTCCAATAGTAGATTCTATGATCAAATCAATGTTGGGAAGTGGAAAATTATCATTTAAGGAAGATAATCTTGTTATCAGGTTTAGCCATAGCGACAATATTCAAAATCCAAGGAGAGTAGTCAATAGGGCGAATGAATCATGCATCCAATAATTTCTCAATTTCAGCTTTGACAAGCAGAGCCATTTTGGGATTCATTTTTTGAATTTTTTTCTTCATGGGTTTAGCATCAGGAATTAGGACAATATTATGAGTGACAATATTAGGATCAATAGCAGGCATGTTAGAGTATATCCAAGAAAATATTTTAGGGTTACTCATGTAATAAATCACAATATTCCTTTTGTTCTTCATGAGTAAGGCATTTCCCTACCTTTATAATGTTGTCTTAGTTACAAGGATCCATCTTGATGTCAATAGTATCACTTATAAGGAGATTACTTTGTTGAGGGATATCCTTTAGTTGAGGGAACTCCTTAATCATCGCATCATTATCTTTAGCTAATTCAATGTCTTCCCCAAAATATTCTTCTGCATTCAAACAATAAGGAAACCCACAACTATGATGATAACGAGGGAGATTATCATAAGCCCCTAGAAACTCAGCTAAGGAATCAGCGATAGAGAAGGCATATAAAGTAAAGATTCTAGAATCACAATCAATATACTTAGGATGTTTTAATGAAAGAGGTTTAGGGGAAAAGGAAATGACATTAACATTAATAGCTGGTCTCGTAGAAGCTTTGGTGGGTTTGAGGGGATTGTATCCAAGTCCAAATGTAGCTTCACGACAATTATTTTTTATAGGAACTTTAATCCCTTGTTCTTGAACACCACAATCATTGCCATTATATCCACTCTTAACTAAGATATGAAAACCAAGACTATAGAGGTTAGCCATTTCAATAAGGGAAGGAGGTTTCTCATAGGTATGAATGTCAAAATTAGTTGAAGTGGAAATAGGTGAAGACTTAGAATTAGAAGCAGCCACAAAGTTGTTACTTAATGGTTTAGATAAAGTGGGTTTCTTTTTGGGTTCATCCTTGTCTTCCTTCTTTTCAGAATTAGGCTCTCTTGAAGGGATTCTATATTCTACCACAAAAGTACGGTTAAAGTCCAAATACCCCCAATCATCATCTAAGAGTACCTTCTCAGGGGAAAAGACATCTTTGGGAGGAGATTTAGATTGAGAAGAATCCTTTTCAGGAACTTTAGGATCATTTGGTGGAATAGGATTGGTAGAGGAGAAAGTGGTACTAGAAGGAGAAGGGATACTAGAAGGTACGTAAGAGACAATTGGAGAATAACTACTGGAGGAAGATTTAGAAGCGGATGTTTGTAAACAAGCTTGGAGATTGGTATCAGCAAGCAAGGTATGCATCTTGTTGTTATAAATAAATTTTACTTGCCTATGCAAAGTAGAAGGGACAGTTTGCATGTTATGAATCCAAGGTCTACCTAACAATAAATTGTAGGTCAAGTTATCAGGCATGACATGAATAGGTGTGGACAAGGTAATTGATCCTACCTTAAAAGGCAAGGTTATGATACCCAATGAAGACCCAACAACATTATCAAAGCAACAGATAGTAAGGGAATCAAGCTTGATGAGAGAAACATCGGTGTTGATCTTATGCAACAGGTTAACACTACAAACATTAAGGCCAGAGCCATTATCAACAAGGGTTCATTGTATAGCATTTTCATTGATAATAACAACAATCATGAGAGGATCATATTGGCATTGAATTTCACAAGGAGGTAACTCATCTTGGGTGAACACAATTTGAGCTTTAGGTGTTGTTATTGAGTCAATTAAAGAAGCCACATTATTGGATGTCACTGCGGGTGGTGCATTCAAGGTTTTGAAGGCATCTTGTAACATTCCATGATATGTTGAAGAGGTTTGAATCAAATCCCAAAGGGAAATCTTGGCAGGAGTGGCCTTAAGTTCTTCAATAAGATCATACTCCTTACCAAGAGCTTGTGAAATGTGAGGCGCTTGAATGGGAATGGGTTGAGGATTAAGAAGTGAGGTTGGAATAACCAGAGGATGATTAAGTTGCCTATTGTTTCTTATGTTATAGGTATGAGCAACTAAATGATAACTCTCTCTAGTTATTTATTTACCATACTCACAAGGTCTCTTAGTGGGATATCCCCCTTGCATAGTGATAATAGGTTTGTTAGGGGTGGGAAAAGGATCATTTCCATAACCACCTTGAACCGTAAGGTTGGGTTGGTTTAAAGATTGTGATGTTGGAGAAGGGTAAGCACCTTGAATTAAAACGAGGGATTTTCTATGTTCATTCACATTTATCATGTTAATCAATATTTTATATGTGTGGTCTTTATTTGAAGGAGCTGGCAAAGACATAAAATCATCAAGAGCATCATCCAACATAGCATGATCATATCTATTAAATAGTTTGTCCTTAGATTGAAAAGGAGATATGTCCTCATAAAGGGGATTGTTATAAAAGATGATATTACTAGATTTAGAGGACAAGTTGATAGGAATGTATTCATGAGAAGAACCATTCAACTTATCTTTCTCATCACTACGAAATGGCATAGTAACAAGGCTGATTAGTTTTTGGCAAAATGTAGGTTTAGAAGGTTTAGGGTATAGAAACTCATAAAGAGCCTCATCTAGTTCTTCCTCACTAAACTCATAATCATCATAAGCAAATGCATTGTCAAAGAAATGAAAATCTTGCAAATAAAGATCTGACATTTTTGAATTGAAGAATGCAAACACACAATGCCATAAATAAAGACTGTTTTTTTCAAATAATTTTTTATGCTTTTCAATGAAAAGAAAGATGCAATAACTAGATCTAACTAGGAAATACAAATTTAAAGAAGATTCAATTCACGTCAGGTTCACCAAGATGTGATGCATAAAAATGGAACCAAGTAACTAAGACCTAATCCCACTCTCACGTAGACACAATGGAATACGAAAGAGCCTAGGGAGATATCTTGCTTTGACTACTTCTTTTAGAGAAGAGACATTCAAGGAATGTCTCTTAGGGTTTCTATTCCTTTGTTGTAAATAAGGAGTAGATATGGAAAATCGATGCAACAATCAACTAAACTAGGATATGAGAAACAAAGCACACTAAACTAAAAATGCAGATTTTGCAGAAACTGAAACTGAGAAACAGAAAGTAGGGCTAGGAAATGGATTCAGAGGTGCACCTACTGCTAAAACTAATGTAGATTTAGTAGATACTAGGGCGCTAGGTGCCCTTATCCCTCTACTGATAGGAAGTTTGTCTTTTGGATTTGGGGTCCTGAAGGTCTGATATGCAGATCTGACACCTAAAATTGTAAAACCTTGGGGACCAAGGTGCCATGCCTTTGTCTCTAAGGTCATATTTTGGCCCTGAGACCATCTTTGTGTCTTATGTCAGTCTTAAAATTCATTCATCTGTCGGATTTCTGTACTTGCACCTGCAACTTGAAAAATGATGTCTAGGTGGCTATATAGGGTTTTGCCTTAGTCAAACCCCTTGTTTTGGTGATTTGCACCTCCACAAATAGTCGATAATGTAATGAAAATGTGTGTGAAAGATCCTAAATGAACAAGAAAGAAAATCTAGAGTTCTACCCTACACCTTGGAGAGCAAACCCTAAATTATTGTAAATGTAAATGTCAATGCTTCAAATCGCAAATGATATAATGGATATAAAGCATGAATGTAAATCTAAAAATGAATGTTATGAATCTCATACAAAGACATGAAAATATCATGAAACCATACCAAATCCTAAGGGAGAGGTACAAGCCAATCATTAGTCGATGATCTCCTATTATACTACAATGTCTTCAAAGCTCTTAAGGGATGTTGAAAATGCTTGATGTAGACTTGATGGATGCTTGATTTTTTATTGTAGACTTCATAAAACCTAAACTTTCACTGCATAAGAAGCTCCTTAAATCACTAGATCTTAGATCTTCAAATGAGGAAAGAAAAGGGTTTATGTAGGAGACCCTAACTTTGTTTTGAGTCATAGGTCGGCTTAGAAATAATATTTTTCACCAATCTATTGGATTTGAATATTAAAATACCACCAAAACAGGCTCCCAAAATTTTGGGAGAAAAAGTTGGGACCATGTTGGTACCAACATGGTCTAGACACACGATCTAACCAACTTTTCGCCAAATTTTTGGGGAAGAAAGATATTGTGATTTTAAAGAAAATTCCCAAAGTTTGTGGAAATTTATGAAATTTTGATATGTGAAATCGGGCCTTGAAGGTCGAAATGAGACATAATTAGAGTATTTGATGATGTGGTTAATTGGAGAAATGAAATAAAAAGAGGCATACTTAGGGTAAAGGGCCCAACTTTATGATGTGTAGAGAGATAAAAGAAGACCTTCGATTTAATTAAATTTATTAATTAAATGCTTAAGGGGGAATTGAAATGTAAGATGCAAACACACTAAGGTGGGTACTAACCTAAGCATGGAATTGTACCACCCAACTAAGGGTGTACAATTTATGACGCTACAGATGGTTTCGCTTCCTTTCTACTAGCCCTTAAATAAAATTCTTTATGACTCTTGGGTCTAAAAGTTACTATTCAAACTCTTTTAAGAATCAATTTTCTTTATGACCAAGGAAATGCCATTCTAAAGAGAGATTAACTAGCTCCTCAATAGAACGTAAGTATTTTAAGGCTAATTATTGAGAGTGAATACTTTGTTCCTTAGTTTGGGCTTAGCTAGACTCAAGAATGTGTTCTTAGAGGCATCATCAATATATAATCACAATTGAAGATAAACATAAGTTAAAAGTGTTGAAGCAATATACATTGTACACTTGTACCTCAAGGTTGTCACCAAACCAAAGACTAAACTAATACATAAAATCTTATCAAGTTGATAAAGATATCATTGTAACAACATGTAGGTATACAAAACAAGAATCCATAGGGTAAGAACTCTTATAACTCACCATATATGCTCCATGCATGAATCTTTGAATCATGAGATAAATACAAACTACTAACATACTCCTAAACTATTGGTGATTTAGATGTATTTTTAATGCATCACGTGAAATTTTAAGATTGGCGCCTTATCTAGTGGGTTATAGGTTCATAGCTTTCCATGAGAAACAACACATTGAAATCATAATATAATATAATATATGCATGTACAAACACTAGAGATAATATTAAATAGTCGAACATACTTAATAGTCCATCTCCAAACTCTATAAATATATATACAATAAATAAGATCCTATTAAAAATATAGTAATGACTTATAATGTTGTAACATCATCAAAATTATATTACAATGATACCAACAAATGTGGAAAGAAGAAACCTTATGCTAGAATGCCTGACAAAATTTGTCATATAAGAGTCCACTTGAAGATCTATAAATGGTCAAGGAGGCATTCAATTATAGATGTCAATGAACAATACAATGACCTCTTTCTGATTTACAAAATGTATTACTCTAAATATAACTGAGCTTACAAGAGTTTAAAGCCTACACAATCCTTGATACTTGTAGTTTTTTGCCTCGCCAATAGGAAAAATCACTAGAGATAAAGTCTCAACCCAAAGATTGGTCATTAATTCTATGTAGCTATTATCTCCATGACTGAAGTTCATTTACTTGTCAACCCAGGAACATATTACTTGAAATGGGTATGCACTGTATATGCACTAAGTTCTTGTGATAGTTATTTTGCACTACTATAGCAACTAAATCTATTCAAAAAAAAAAAAATGAAAACATAACAACTGAATGGCTATAGGAAATCTTAACATTAACAGAAGATTCTAATTAAATAGTTGTTAACTAAGTTCTAATCTGCCAAACAGGAATTATTCTGTCTGCTTTGGTTGTAGGAACAGTCACAAGATCTGGTTCCAGTGGCTGCAAGAATAGTCAATCGCTAGAACATCTACTACGGCAAAAGGAAAACTTAATCTAACAAACGCATAGGAATACTCACCAAGTGGGCCCCCTTGGATGAGTGTATCCAGACTTCAAAGATAGTTCTATATATTCAAAATAACATCACTTTTATTCATTGTTTTCAAAAGTTGATACAACATATGAAATGAAAGAAATGCTTCAGGTTCTGAAAAACATTGTTTCACATTGTCTAACATCTGAGAAGAGGCACGGGCCTTTATTTAAAAGAAAACTATAACAAACTTTCTACAATCTAGATCACACCCATGAAATAAGGCGGAAAACATTTATGACTGCAACAGAAGAAGTTAATCCATAGAAAATGTGTAACTTAGCTAAACCGCAACCAAGAATATAGCATGGCGGTGTTACAAGATTGATGTTTGTTGAAGATAAACATAAATGAATCTGGCATCGCCTTGCTACTCCTTTGTCGATTCTTATGCACACCATCTTCTCTGTTGTTTTGAATTTTTAACCGTCCTTGAATGTCTCCAACTTCTTTTATGATGTGTTTCACCATCTGGCTTGCAATAACCGCTTCTGCAACATCTCATTTATTCCTACAATTAAAAGATAGAACATACAAGCACACATATATATATCTATATCTATTTTCATTAATCATAACACTTATACATTCACACATGATATTACCTATGATAATCTACATGGCAATAGGAATAATAGGTCAAAACAATATAGGATTTAATGGGTTTAGTTATCATCCAAAATGCACATAGTCAAACTTTAATACACCACATAAATCAAACACTATCCCTATATGCAACTTAAAACATGGCAAAAACTTATCAGTTACAGGAATAAAAGAACATTTATTTTAGCTCATCATGCCCCCCAACTTAATGTCTTGTCGATCTTCTAGCAAGAGGAAAATTTCTTATCTGGGCACTAACTCGTAAATCGCCTATGGTTCCTTGTCCTATTCCTCTTGTAGCCAAGTTCCAATAAAACCCCTTCATCTTTTCCAGCCTAGTCCATCTAGCTTCCTCTGTGGCCTCTTCACATGGGTTATCTATAACCCTGCATCCCATCAATGGCCATATAAGGATAGGTGGTTAAAATATCAAGGGTAGCCAGTTATTGCTTTTTTCCTACCCAAGTGGATATACTTGGGATCTCTTTGTGTGGTTGCATGATAATTAGGTAGTGAATTGGGCTCACCTTGCTTTAGGTCTTCTGGGAGATTATTCCAGTGCTAAACCAAACATTCAACTGCAGCTTGGTTTTCATTTGCATCCAAATGCTCATATTCCTGAAATACTTCCTCTCTCAACGGTAAAACCCAGCTTCTGGCATCAAGTCTAGTCAACAAATTATGTCAGTCATAGTACATATGTTGTGGGTTTTTGGATTTAGCTCTAAGTAGCAGTGGGCAATCAAACTCCAAATTTTTGTAAGTTCTAGACTATGTTCCCATATTGATTTCATTGTGTATCCATAACATCAATTCTTTTAATTGAATGTCACCAATGTATAGTAAGCGATTCCATTCGTTGTCAGAAGGCACATCATAATTATGCAAATAAATTCACATAACAAATTATTTAACAGTTGTAGGAGAGTTTTGATAAACATTATAAAATTCTTGAGGAGTATCTAGAGAAGGACTAAGATCCCTAACAATGCAATTTATCTTGAAACATAAATACTACTCCTTCAAATATAAAGCATAAACTCTCGGAGGAGCCCTGCACTGCGCCAATTCAGGAACCATGTTTGCAATTGTGTCTACTTTGGTTTGCAATTCCACAATCTGATTGTCCCTCTTTTAAATCTCTTTTTGTTGTTTATCAATAATTCCTTGTAACCTAGCCCTTTCTATCTCCCAATGTCTATAAAATGTAAGTGCAATGGATAAACTAGTGAGAGATGAAGGGATCCTATGAGTTGTTACCTGAGGGTGTGAGATCTCTTCAGCTAGTTCTTCAAACTGTTCTACTACATATACCAATTTTGACAGTCTGTCAGCTCCATGTTCTTCTTGTGATTGAATCTTTGTCTGACTTTCGTGCTCTACTTCGGATGTTTCCACAGAAATGACTTCAATCACATCCCCTGTTGCTTGAGTTCTTCATTTACCCTATCAACTCCTTCTCAATTGCATTTCCTGAGTGTCTATAGGAGACGTTGTTGCAAGAGGTATTGCTGCAAGAGAATTTCCCTTTACCTTGTTCCTTTTAGCTGCAGGAGAAACCTGCACTACTTGAGGCCGTTCTATGGTTTCTTCCTTTGCATCAACTATATATGTTTCTTTCCCTTTCCTTCTAGAAGATGACACTCTACTTTGAGACTTAGTGGAGGGCTACTCAATATTTGGTTCAATCACCATTTCCTCTACAACAGGCAAGGCTTCTTCGGCAACAGGAAGTTCGTTCACTGTAGAAACCCTAGGAGATGAGGATTCTCCGATATCTTCTTCTTGAGCTACAATTTATTTTGCAGCAAGAACATTTTCCTCCCCAAATTGCAAGATATCTTCAAACTCTCCCCATGCCATCTGTGAGACATCTCTAAGGGAACGTTCTACCAATAATTTGATCAAGTCATGATGACTAACAAAATGATTACCACCCTTCTGTGTTTCCTTTGCACTTATGGAAATAAGATGATACAAGAAATTTGGAACATTCATCCTTCGGTCATGTCGTAGATAACTCAATAATTAAAATGAACTAAATGCAAATTAGAGTACCTACCATCACAGGTAATATATTTCATCACATAAAATGCAACCTGGGGCCATTCTGCTGGAAGAGATGTCTATTTGGTTCCCTTCTTGTCCACACTTAGGCGTCTGTCTACTGGGTGAGTAAACTCTGCCCTAGCGCTTCTTGCATCTTTCACCTCAGGAAATAGTTCCCCCTCTTGTGGAAACCCAGTGACTTCGGCTATCCGTTATTTTGTGGCAATGACCCTTAACCTTTTGACAGAGGCCTCTCCTTTGTTGTATGTGTGCATGAATTCATGAGCAATTTCTTCATTGAAATCTGTCAATTTTAGAATATAGTCAATCCACCCATACATACAAAAGTAATGTTCACACTGGACATCCTGCAACAAAGCATCATGAACCAGTAGGTTCATGACAGATAGGGGCTCCTCCCATGGCTAACTCGGCTTTCAAAATAATTACCACAGTAAAATGAAAGATGGAAATAACCTATAAAATTAAAAATTCAAGCTCCAAAATACTTTACTTCTTTTTCAGTACCTTTCATCGACTATTGCGGCAGGATGAACTACTCACTCGTGTCACAGGATGTCTCATTCAAAAATTAAAACACATTATTGACAAGGACGGATAATTACACAACTTGTAAATTGGACCATAAAACACCCCCCCAACTTATGATGACACGTGTCTACACATGTGTAAAAGGATAGATGGAAGGGTACGCAGATTATGCGAATCAAAATAGGTAATAATCATAATGAAATAATAAATGCATAATTAAGAAAAATAAATAATACACATACCTGCAGTTGTACTAATTAATGTTGCATGAAATGATTAGTTATTCACAATATGACATGAGATGATGTGAAATGAATGATGTGATAGACACAGATATGAAATGGGATGAGGTGGATGAGAAATTATTATCAGAGAATGATATTTTCATAAAGCATGGAAATGGTTATTATGAAAGCACGCATGAAGAATTTAAGATTGAGGACCAAGAAGGCCCCCTATAGAAGTTGCATGAACTGCATCCATAATGTCCTCTCTAGATGTTGTAGGAACTTCTTTAGATGTTGTAGGAACTGTGGCAAGAGGGTTTTCTTCAGATGTTGCAAGAACTTCTTTAGATGTTGCAAGAACTGTTGTCTACACTTTGTTGGCAAATTGTTGCGGGAATTGTTCTTTGGTTGCAAGCTTATGATAAAGGCATAGTTGATGACCATTGACCATAAGTTTGAATTTGACTGGGTCTATTGTTGTCAACCAAACTGCTCCATTTGTAAAAACTTCATCTATTTCATATGGGCCCAACCATCTTGTCTGCAACCTCCCCATAGTATCCTTATATCTGGAATTATATAGAAATGCCCAATCTTGAGATTTAAATTTTCTCTCTTTTATATTCTTATCATGCCATTTAGCTCGTTGATGTTGAATAAGCTTTGTATGCTGGACAACCATCTTTCTCAGCTCATCCAAAGCATTCAATTGCATGATGTGGTATTTTTATGCTTCTGAGAGAGTCATATTCAACTGCAAAGTTGTCCTAAGAGTTTTATGCTCAAACTCAATGGGCATCATTGTTGTTTTTCCATACACCATTTCAAAAGGTGTAAAACCAATTGTTGTCTTTCATGTTGTTTTGTATGCCCAAATGGCTTCAGGAAGTCTGTTTGACCAATCTTTCTTATGAAGAGCTACTATCTTGGTAAGAATAGCTTCTAAATACCTGTTTTTAACTTCCACTTGATCATTTTCTTGTGGATGGTATGGAGTAGACTTCCTCTGTCTTATACTATATTCATTAACTAATGCTACAATTAATGTGGAAGTAAATTGTGGTCCTTGATCTGAAACAATCTCTCTTGATACTCAATATCTGGTTAATATTTTCTCATAGAGGAATTCACCTACCTTATTATCTCTTGCATGTGTCATGGCCCGTGCTTCCACCCATTTTGTAACATAATCAGTGCATACTAGAATATAAGATTTCCCATTAGAAGGAGGATCAATTGGTCCAACAAAATCCAATCCACATTTATCAAATGGTGCAACCAATATCTGGGGATATAATGACATTTCATCAAATTTGGTAGGCATGCCCATTCGCTGGAATCTATCACATTTTCTAATATATTGTGTTGCATCTTTATACAAAGCTGGCCAATAATATCCTGTGTTAAGGATTTTAAGTGTTGTTCTTTTAGCAGCAAAATGTCCTCCACATGGATCATCATGACATGCATGAAGGATATCATATATTTCATCTTATCTAACACACCTTCTCATGACTTGGTCAGGTCCAGTATAAAATAAACAATCAGAAATCCATGAGAAATTAAAGTTTTTCTCAACTAGTAGTCTTCTTTCTTTAGGAGAAAAATGAGAAGGCATCTTATTAGCAGCTAAATAATTTGCAATATCAGCATACTAGGGAGTGTGTGCTTTTATCAGGAACAAATGTTCATCTAGTAAAGCATCATCTATGGTTTTAGGATCATCTTGCAATTGAAGCCTAGAAAGATAATCTGTAACTACATTAGCTTTACCTGGTTTATCAACAATTGTAATATCAAATTCCTGCATCAATAGTAACCATCGAGCCAATCTTCTTGTAATTGAAGGTTTGTTCATGGGATATCTGATTGATGTATGATTATTATGCACACATATCTGATATCCTGTGATATAATGCCTGAATTTGTTAAGTGCATATATGACTGCCAACATCTCCTTTTCGGTGACAATATAATTAAGCTTGGGTCCCTGCATGTTTTTGATGATGAAATAAATTGCATTCTCCAAATTATCAACCTTCTGACCCAAAATTGCTCCTATGGCATAGTTTGATGCATATGTATGAATATGAAAAGGTAATGACCAATTTGTACCCTTGAGCATTGGTGCTTGAGTCAAGGCATGTTTGACCTTCAAGAAAGCTTCATGGCATGTAGAGGTCCAATTAAACTATGTATCCTTAGTCAAAAGGCAATATAAAGGTCCTACAATTTTACTAAAATCCTTAATAAACCTTCTATAATGTCCAGCATGACCAAGGAAACTTCGGACATCCTTTTGCTTTATAAGTGAGGGGAGGTTTTGAATGACTTCAATTTTGGTTGGGTCAACCTGTATTCCAATTATAGAAATATGATGACCAAGAACTATGCCTTCATGCATCATCATAAAGCATTTTTTACTGTTCAATGATAAATTGTAGTCTTCACACCTCTTCAAAACTTTCTTCAGATTCTTCAATGCCTCTTCAAATTCTGAACCATAAGTGGTAAAATCAACCATATAGATCTCCATGTTGTCCTGGGAAATATCTAAAAAATATGCTTATTACTGCTCTTTGAAAAGTAGTTGGAGCATTACACAACCCAGAAGGAAGAAATGAATATGCATATGTCCTCCAAGGGAAAGTAAATGTAGTATTTTCCTGATCCTTGGGAGCAATTTGAATATGATTGTAGCCACTGAATCCATCCAGGAATGAAAAGTATTGCTTCCCTGCCAAGGAATCTAACATTTGATCCACAAATGGTAATGGAAAACGATCCTTCCTAGTTGCTAAGTTCAAAGCTCTGTAATCTACACATACCCACCATTTACCTCCTTTCTTTGGAACTATGACTAGAGGCGACACCCACTGACTATCCGATATAGGATAGATAAATCTAGTATTTAATAATTTTTGTAGTTCCTCTTTAAGTATCTCCCTTAATGCAGGATTAACCCTTCTTTGTCATTGTCTAAGTGGTCTATAGTCTTCTTTGATATAAATACGGTGGGTACAAACTATAGGATTAATTCCTTGCATATCTTTGTAATCCCACACAAAAGCGTGTTGATGACATTTAAGTAATTCAACTAGTGTTATCCTTTGAGTCTATGTGAGTTGATTATTGATATTCAAATATTTATTTGGATCAACTTCCACTTTGATAGTAAGATCAACCTGAGATGCCTCAGAAAAATGAGAAGTGCAAAATTCCTACAGCAACAGGGTATGCAATATATCAGTGGCTATAGGAAAATCCGATACCGTAATATTTGATGTTAACTCTTGCAACTACTACTCCAAATTAAACTAATTTGCCAAAATTTTAGAGAGGATCGAATCATCATCCTCAAGTTGTATGAGTGATTCTTTGATAAGATGATTGACAGAGTTGACTTCCTCCTTGAATTATTCTCCCATGTTAGGCCAAACAGTTTGTTCTTGATCAAGTCGAGGCTGAGTAGGTGAATACAGAGCCAGAGTTTTAGTAGTATTTCCATCATAAATAGTCATGTCCCTTGACCGACATCCAATATATGCATCGGTTGTACCAAGCCAAGGTCTCCCTAAAATAGTTGAATATCCGCCCAATGTAGCTTTAGGAGACAAGATCATTAAATATGTCAGATATTCCCAAGAGTCTAAAGTAATGACAACATCCTCAATCATACCATTAGGCTGAACCGTGGAACTGTCAGCAAGCTGCAGAACTATAGGTGTAGGCCTGAGACTAGTTATGTCAAGTTTTTACATAATATCTCTTGTCATAACATTGATGGTTGCTCCCAAATCTATTAAGGCATTATTTATCTGAGTGTCATTGATGACTATTTTCACAATAGGACTACCAAGGTCAGAATATTTAGGAATTGAAACTTTTCCCAACATAATATCAGCCAATTAACCCATTGCATGCACTGTTTGCGGATCATTTTTCTTTATGAAGGGTTTTTTTAAACATGCCTCTTTAATTGCTTTACCATAAATAGGGACATCCTTAATAGCTTGAAATAATGGAACTTTACCTAACTGGAGGGGACCGGTTAGGTAAAGTTGTCCCGGATTTAAGGTGAATATCACTTATAGAAAGAGAATAAGTTGGATATTGATTAGGATTAGCTGAATAAACTTTTTGTTGATGTTATGACTTTCTATTAGAATTTGGCATGGGTTGAGTGGGCAGCTGTGTAGTTTTAGGTGGAATGGTATTGGCAGCAGGCGGAGGCATTATAGCAGGTTGTTGTGGTTGTTGTTGAGGTTGTTGATAACCAGATGATTGATTTGTCCATTGTTGACCTCCTCTCTATTGAGGGGTAAGCTGCCAATTCCCTTGGAATTGTTGCCATGGTCCCTGAGGCTAGGACCAATTTCCTTGTGGTTGTTGCCACTGTAGAGTTTGATTGGCAAAATTTTGCCCTTGGCCTTGAGGATTATACCAATTTTGATCATTTCCAAAATTTTGAGCATATGGAGATTGCCATTGATTATTTTGTGCATGGGAATTTCCATTATAACCAGAAAAAGAAAGTGGATCCAGAGGCATACCTTGTCTTGGAAAATTTGGCCTCCTTTGAGCAACATAAAAAAAACTTGTTCATCATCTCCTTGTATTGTCTTGAAATCAAGAACTTCAAGATTTGCAACCATCTTACATCTCTAGTCTCTTTTCTTTTGTCTACAATGTTGGCAGAAATCTACAAGGATTGCATCAACTTCCTCATGCTTTTTCTTAGCTTGAATTGCATCTAACTGAGTAGCCATATTGCTTATGATATCCTCCTTAAAATCCTTCAAAAGGTGGCTAAGCTCCATTCGAGAAACTCCATTACTAGATGTTGATGAAGAAATTCCTAGCTTGAAATACCTACTCTTCTTACAAGAAGATCTGGAATACTTCGGACAGATTTGGCCAATGTCTTTCCATGTTGTTTGTTTTATATCACCACCTCCCATAAGGTCCAAAGCATCTGTGCATTCATCATTGATTCCCCTTAAAAATATTAACTTAAGAGAATCTTCATTGAGAGTACTATGCTTGGATTTCTTGACACTGAATAAAAATCTCTCCAGATAATCTTCTAGACTCTCATCTTCCTTCTGTGTCATTCTAAAAATTTCATCCCCATGGCGGTCAGTCCCTCTACAACAATCTTTATATTTCACAAGAAACAATTGTTCCATCTCATCCCATGTAGTGATTGTACTACTCCCTAGACTCATAAACCATCTCAAAGTTGATTCTTTTAAAGTGGTAGGAAATATTTTGAGTCTATGGGCATTTGTAGTATAATCATAACTCCTATAGAGGACATCAAATTCAAATAAGAAAGTGTCGAGATCCTCTATCACTAATCCATATAATTTAGGAAGAGAAGAAGTTGGAATGTTCTTGAGATTAGCATTATCATGCAAATCAAAAATAGGGAACTAAAATGTTGGAATCTCAGCTAACAAGCTATTGAATACGAATCTCTTCCATTTGCATGTTTCCACTGCAAAAAATCAGGGCATTGGGCAAAATCATGTCCACTCAAGAAAAGAAAGGAAAGCAAGACTGATAGCAACATCAAGAACAAAAAGATATGGCAAATGGTAAATATAAAAGGAAACCCACCAACTGAGTGTAATCAAAATAAGGATGTAACGGATTTAGCAAATGAAGTCAGGAGGATTGGGAATAGCAGTAATGATAAACAAGACTGTGTCTACTCTAACAACCAACCAGAGAGCTCTAAAGAAGTAGAGCAAGGTATTGAGTCAAACAATAAAAATAACCCAAAGGACCAGGAGGTTGGATTTGTCAGTCAAGAGAAGGAAGAAACTATCCACGACCAAGAGGTTGGATCTGTTAGTCATGAGAAGGAAGAAACCATTCCAGCCACATCATTCTCAAAATCGGTCGAGGAAGACTTTAATGAAGCTCAAGACCCTACTGACATTGAGCCCTTACTGCTTTTAACTAATGGAAGCCCAAAGCCACTTCTATGTAAAACCCCTCCTCAAAGTGTGGATATGCTGGATGGGAATCTCCGGATTCCCGATTCGAGAGAAGGAAAAATGAACAAGGGGGAACTCAATGGAGGAATCTCAACTAGAAGCAAGATCAAGAAAAAGGAAGATGTTGGAAGTCAGAACAAAAAACAGGGAAGGCCATCCCTAAAACATCAAAGGGAACAGGAAAGCTGGAAGAACCATGCTAATGGAACACAGTGTTCCATTGAGTCGGCCCTATCCCCAGTTAAAGTATGAAGATAATATCTTGGAATATCAGAGGGTTGAATGCCCCTCATAAGCAGGATGTGTTGCGAAACATCATAAGAGATCACAAACCGGATGTGGTCCTGGTATAGGAAACCAAGATGTCTAAGGAAAAAGTTGAAAAGATTAGAATTTTCAAGGAAAATGGGGTCATAGGATCTAACTCAGAGGGAGATTCTGGAGGAACTGTGATTTTTTGGAACCAAAAAACTATAATAGGTAAGGAAATCATCTCTGCTTTTAATAGGAACTCTGTTCAACTTGAGCATATTCAGGACAACTTTGTTTGGGTGTTATCTAATGTCTACTTGCCCAACACCAAAATTGGGAGAGTTAAATATTGGAACAGCCTGGCAGCCAACAGAATCAAGTTTGCTGATCAAAGTTGGATTATTATGGGAGATTTCAATACTCTTCTCAAAGAGGAAGAGAAGATGGGAGGTATCCCTTTACAACTTGATGGGAAACAAGACCTTATGGATTTCATAAATGATCAAGCTCTCATTGATGTGGCTCTCCAGGGTATCAATTACACTTGGACCAATAGAAGAACCGGAGCTGGTCTGATTCAAATTAAGCTTGATAGATATTTAATTTCTTCTGACTGGTTTTCTAAGTATAGTTGCTCCCTTGCTTCTGTCATCAAAATTGGGTCTGACCATTACCCCATCTCCTTTATTGCCAACTCTTTTTCAACCAAGAGAAACTTCCCTTTCAGATTTGAAAAAGCTTGGCTTTCCCATCCTTCTCTAGAAGCTTGTATTGCTGAATGGTAGAATTCTAAAGTGGAGGGTACGGCTCTGTTTAGAATTGCCAAAAAGCTCAATATCCTAAAAGCTAAAATTAAAATCTGAAACAAAGAGATTTTTGGTGATATATTCAAAAGCAAAATTCAAGTCAAAGTTGAAATAAAGGAGGTTCAGGATAGAATCCAAGAGGTTGGGCTGTCTGAAGATCTTAGGATGGCCGAAAATGATCTTTTATCCAAATACCACACCATCATTTCCAATGAAGAGACATTCTGGAGACAAAGATCCGGAGCCTTGTTCCTAAAGGAAGAAGATAAAAACACCCGGTTCTTTCACTTAATTGCTCTCAAGCATAGGGAAGCCAATAGAATAGCCAGTTTATCCTGCAACAAAGGCATCCTAACTAAGGATAGTGATTTTAGAAAGGAAGCTCTCGAGCATTTCAGCACCCTACTAGGAGATGTGGATAAACTGGATTTCAGCAATCAAAACACCCTTTTGCAAGCTATCCTTCAATCCTGACGGAAGCTGATAACAACCTTTTATCCCATATTCCCTCTAATCTGGAAATCAAAAAGGCGATGTTCTCCTTTCAGGGAGATAAATCCCCTAGTCCAGACGGCTTCCCTATGTTCTTCCAAAAATTTTGAAACATAGTGGAGGCTGGCATCTGCAATTGTGTCAAAGAATTCTTTGGCTCTAGAAGACTCCTTATGGAACTGAATGCCACCTTCATTGTCCTTAGCACAAATATCCTCGGAGCTGATTCTCTCAACAAGTTTAGACCTATTAGCTTGTGTAACTCTATTTACAAGATTTATCCAAGGTTCTGACTTCCAGGTTGTTGGAAATTCTTCCTAGGATTATCTTTGTCCAGCAGAATGGCTTTGTCCCTAGAAGACATAATTTGGACTCTATCATATCCGTTCATGAAAATATCCACTCCCTAAAAGTGGCGAATAACCAGGGCTTCTTCCTAAAGTTAGACATGGCTAAAGCTTTTGATAGAGTAAACTGGCAGTTTCTCCTTAGGATCATGAAAGCGTTTGGTTTTGGTGACAAAGTTATTCAACTCTGTTCTCAACTCATGGAAACTTCCTCCTCTATTGTTATAGTCAATGGTTCCCCGTCCAGTTTCTTCAAAAGCTCCAGAGGTCTTAGACAGGGGGACCCCATATCCCCTATCCTGTTCACTATTCTAGCTGAATGCCTGGGCAAATTTATTCTTAAAAATTTGGAAGATGGCAATCTTAAGGGTTTGAAACCTTCTTCCTCCAATGTAGTTTGTTCTCATGAGCAATTTGTTGATGACTCTATTACCATTGGGGAAGCCACCATTATGGAAGCTAAGAACATGAAGAATATTCTAAACACTTATGAATCTACCTCTGGCCAAAAAATCAACTAGGATAAAAATTCTCTGTTCTTCATCAATAGCTTGGTCCAAAGGCAACTAAGGATTGGAAGGATTCTTGGCTGCAATATATTTGAGCTTCCCTCTACTTATTTGGGGCTTCCTCTGTGTCTCAAGCTTAAGGATTCTTTCTAGAATAAGCTGATAGATAGACTTAACTTGAAACTTGCTGGTTGGAAAGGGGTTGTCCTTAGTCAAGCGGGCAAAATTACTCTGCTCAAAGCCACTCTTCAAAATCTTCCTGTTTATGCTCTCAGCCTATTCAAAATTCCCTCAAAGTTTGCGGAAGCCATTGAAAGAATCCAAAAAACGTTCCTTTGGTCGGGGGTGGAAGTCAAAAATAGAATACCCCTTATTGCGTGGAATAAAATTTGTTCCCCTAAGGACTCAGGTGGGTTGGGCTTAAGGAACATTGGTTCTATGAATAAAGCTTTATTAGTCAAACAAATATGTAGACTGAAAGGGGAGGAAAGAGAATGGAACTCAATCTAGAAAAACAAATATCTCTATATGCAACCCTCTGAGGAAGAATTCCTTGATAATTCTTTCATTGTTGAAGGATCAGCTATATGGAATGTTGTTCAATCTGCTAAAAGCTAGGTTGTTGCTAGTAGAACCTAGAACCTTGGGGATGGGAGGAGAATAAGATTTTGGGAAGATAGATGGATTCTGGATAAACCTCTAGAGGAAATCTCAATCCTTAAAGATTGGAAAGACTGGTTCAAAAGCAGGTTTGGTGAGTTGGTCAGAGATTACTGAAGAAATGGGAACTGGATTGATTTTAGCCAGCAGTGCCCGGGGCTCAAGTTCCTTCAGATAGCTCTCTCTGCTAAAATCCCTAGAGACAACAAAGATGATAGATTGATATGGAGGGAAACCCTGGATGGGAAATATTATGTTTCATCAGCTGTGGCAATTCATAATGATCCGGTGGAAGAAATTTCCATCTGGGCTAAAGTTTGGAACAAGAAGTTAGTTCCAAAGGTTAATATCTTCTTTTGGATTTTCATCCAAAATAAGGTTTTAACCCTGGACAACCTTCATAAAAGAGGTTTTATTTTTCCTAATAGGTGTTCTCTTTGTTGCAGGGAAGAAGAGACAGCTTGCCATATTCTCCATCAATGCACTTTTAGTCAGGACATCTGGAAAATCATCTTGAGCAGGTGGAACCTGAGTTGGGTTTTCCCAAACTCCCTTGGGGATTCCTGGTAGCAATGGCAATGCCCTAATTCTACTCCTAAAATTATGGAGACTTGGAGAATTACTCTGCCGATTATTATTTGGAATATCTGGAAAGAGCGTAACAATAGGATTTTTAGGGATAAAAGGGCTATTCCTGAAGTGGTGGCAAATAAAAATTTTAGGAGTATTTTTGAATGCCTTTATGGCACTGATCATGGACCTGCTACTAAAGATGACTTCAAAGATAGGTGGAACCTCTCTACCACTACTACCAGCAAGGAAAATGAAAGAGAAGGTCTCATCTGGTGCTTTCCTCCTCATGGGTGGATTAAGGCTAACTTTGATGGGGCCTCTAAAGGGAATTCAGG
Source organism: Cryptomeria japonica (assembly GCF_030272615.1). Classification (NCBI taxonomy): domain Eukaryota; kingdom Viridiplantae; phylum Streptophyta; class Pinopsida; order Cupressales; family Cupressaceae; genus Cryptomeria; species Cryptomeria japonica. The sequence continues at coordinate 413,071,552 of NC_081405.1, read as the reverse complement.
TAAAGCTAGATATGGGGGCATTGTCAGGAATTTTGTTGGAAGTTGTTTAAAGGCGGTGGCTGGTCCCCTGGGAAATCAAACTAGCCACTTTGTCGAAGCCTCTGCCGCCCTGAACACCTTAATTTTAGCCAAAAATCTTAATTATAATAAATTTTGTCTTGAGGGAGATTCACTTGATATTATTGTGTTTAAAGGGGGAGTCGAAGCCTTCTTGGTCAATTGAAAATATCATCATGAAAGCCAGGGAGATCATTGCAAGTTTTAAAGAAATAATTATTCAACATGCCTTCAAAGAGAAAAACAGTGTTGCAGATTGTTTAGCGAATATAGGAGTTAACTCTGACTCCCAATCAATTTGGCATGAGGAGGATCTCAATTTAAACATTAAAGAGTCCCTTAGAAAGGACCGTTATATGGGGAGAGAAGGACAATTTAATCATGACAGGTAAAAAGAATTATTTATGCCTTGTTGGAAAGGTCATCATTACTTGGCAAAGCGGCAGATCTCCAACAATCTTTAATTAATTGCCGCACGCTTTGTGGGTAACCCACTTCAAAATCTTAAGCAACTTTGGGAAAGAAGGAATTAGTTTGTAGAGAAACAGAGCAGATAGCCTGAATCCGAAGATGGGAGGTGACCTGAGGCAGGAGGAACCAGATAAAATGTCGACTTGGAGAGCGATGCCAAAAGTCTGGGTGAAACTAGAAAAGGGTTCTCTCACCAGCTTCATGGAGAAGCTCGTGGACTATGACAATGGTAGGGTCAACCTCGTCGTTTCCAAGATTTCTGAAAACTAGTCAAATAGCTCTTTTAAAATCTATGGAGTCAAGTTTAAGCTGGAATCTGTTCTCACGGAAAGAGAAAGAAAGGGTTAAAATTGGCAAAGCTACTAGGGGCTACTACAAAGCTGCAAACCTCAAGAAACTATGGGTTTGGGTTCTGGATGCAATTATGGAATACATCATGGTTGAAGGTCATTTCTCCAGGGCCCACACCTACCATTTCGTTCTCTTAAAGCATTTAAGACACGACAAAAAGGTATCCCTACCCTACTACCTTTTTAGGTCACTCTCCAGGTCCCTTAATAAACATAGGAATAACACTTCCAGCCTGATTCTCCACTGCGGGCTTTTGCTGCTCATCTATGAGCACTGCAAAAACCTCGCCCTACTAGAAAATAAGAGGATTTCTGCTTCTCCAGGTAAGAGAAAGATGGAAGAAGGAGACTCCAGCAAGGAGAAGGCATCCTCTAGCAAAAAAAGGAAAAGTGCCTTTGGGTTGGAAATAGAGGAATTGAAAAGGAAAGCAGCGGTATGGAGATGGACGACTCCATCGGTGAAGAAAACGGGAAAGATGAGGAGTTGGGTAATGAGGAAGAAAGTGGTGGTAATGAGCCTAGTCATGAAAGCCCTATCCTCAGTGATTGCCCCAGTAAGGACAATAGCCATCCGTTGGAAGAAGTGGATTTCAAGGATAATGAGGAGATGGATGTGAATTCTGAGAGGGGAATGAACAAAGATTCTGAGAAGGACCTAACTAAGGACAGTGTTAGTGAGGATAAGGAAAGTGTGGGTAAAGGGCTAATCTTGGATAACCTCAAGAAACTCTCTGAGGTGAGAATGGACTATGACAGATGGACCTATGAGCACCTGAAGAACCTGGATAAAAAGGGGGAAAACATGGATGAGAAGAGGGAGGATGAAAACAGAGAGCACCTAAACTGGAAGCAAAATATGGAGGATAAGGTTAAATCATTGGAAGATGGGAAAGAAGCGATGAAAAATCTTATGGGCGTTATCCCAAGTTTCCTTTCTGTTGTCATTAAAAACCTCAAGGATATCACTAAGGTCTGTGATCAAACCTGCTCTCCAAAACCGGTTGTGGATCTTGACTTGGATGAAGAGACCATCCAGACTGGTAGCGGTGATGCTACTTCGATGGGTGGCTCTATGAAGAGGACCAGGGCTGGTGTCAAGAAAGTTGTGGCTGCTCCTGCAAAGAATCTCCCTAATCTCAGGGATAACATCAAAGAGTTGCATGAAATTAGCAACACTCTGGCAAAAGCTTTGGAAAAAATCAACTAGTATCTTCTAGACTCTGGATGGCCTGCTAGCTTTGTGGGGCTTTTTCTGGTTTTCTTTGGTTTTATGTTGGTTTTTCGTAGGCCTGTTCTCTTTGTTTCTTGTCATATTGTTGTTTAAGTTCTACTTGTAAAGGGTTTCAGGGCCCCTTCAAAGCCTGCTTTTACCTTAATCAAAAACAAGGCCCTGAGCCTGGATGGTTTTCCCATGTTCTTTTTTCAAAAGTACTGGCATATTGTTGGAGATGATGTCTCCAGGGCTATGAAAGAGTTTTTTGGTGCTAGAAGAATTTTGAAAGAATTGAATGGCACTTTCATTACCCTTATTCCCAAAAAGATGGGAGTTGTTCCATGGATTTTTTTAGACCTATAAGCCTGTGCAACTCTTTGTACAAAATCATCTCTAAGGTTCTAACTTCTAGAATCTTGAGGTTGCTCCCCTCTATCATTTCTCCCCAGCAAATTGGCTTTGTCCCTGGGTGACAAATCTTGGATTTGATAATTTTGGTCCATGAAAATATTCACTCTCTATCTAGTGCTAAAAAAAGAAGGCTTTCTTTTGAAGCTTGACTTATCTAAAGCCTATGATAGAGTGGACTGGGGATTTATGATTGATGTTCTCTCGGCTTTTGGTTTCTGCTCTAGAAGTATCAGTCTTGTTTTGCAATTAGTTTCCTCTGCTTCTTTTTCTGTCATAATCAATGGGTCTCCTTCCTCCTTCTTCAAGTCCTCAAGGGGTCTCAGACAGGGGAACCCTCTATCCCCGGTTATTTTCATTATCGTCGCGGAATGTCTGGGAAGATGCATTAGAAAGCTTGTTGAGAAGGGAGAGTTTTGTGGGTTGAAACCTTCTTCAGTGGATTAAGTTTGCTCCCATCAACAATTTGTGGATGATTCTATTATTATGGGGAAGGCTTCAGTGCAAGATTCTAGGAGTTTAAAGAAAGCATTGGATAGTTATGGGACAGCTACTGGTCAACTAATAAATTGGTCTAAAAGCTTTGTTTATTTCATCAACACTCTGGAAAGAAGACAGATAAAAATAAGCAAAATTTTGGGGTGTCAATTGGGGAATCTTCCTGCTTCCTATCTGGGGCTCCCTTTGTGTCAAGATCCTCCTGATACTTTTTGGGGAGCTCTTGTGGATAAATTTCATAAGAAATAAGTTGGTTGGAAAGGATCTCTTCTCAGACAAGCTGGTAAAGTTCAACTTGTAAAATCTACTCTTCAGAGTATTGCTCTTTATGCCATCAGCCTTTTTAGAATTCCCGCCAAGTTTCCAGAGGCTATTGAAAAAATTCAAAAAACTTTTCTGTGGACAGGGGTTGAGGAGAAGAAGAGAATGAATTTTATTGTGTGGGATAAGGTTTGTAAACCCATAATAAAGGGAGGTCTTGGCCTTAGAAGAATAAGAGACATGAATGATTTTCTTATGGCTAAGCAGATTTGGAGAGGTTATAACACCCAGCAAGAATGGAAATTAATATGGGACAACAAGTATAAAAGACAATATCCTACTCTTCTAAGCTTCCTCAATGCAGAAGATATCCCAATTGGCTCTAATATCTGGAAAAAAATTTCAAGAACAACAGATCTAATTGCTAAAGGTGTGAAATGGAAGATGGGGAAAGGAAACCTCATTAAATTCTGGGAAGATTTCTGGTTGCTTGACTCCCCGTTGAGTGAAACTCCTAACTGGGTTAAATTTTAGAATCAGTGCAAGGGAAAATATGGCTCTATGGTAAGTGACTATTGGAATGATGGATGGTGGAAGGGATTATCCCAAGTTGATCCCTCCCTTGGTAATCTGAACAAAATTATGAACTCCATGGTGGTGGTGGATGATGAAGATCAACTAATCTAGAAACTTACAGCAAATGGTAATTTTTTTGTGGCCTCTCTTTATAATCAACATTTTTCTAAGATGGAGAGTCCTTGTTGGGCTAAGGCTTGGGTCCAAGGTCTAATTCCTAAAATTAATATCTTTTTCTGGACTGCCCTTCAAGACAAAATTCTAACTCTTGATAACCTTAGATAAAGAGGTATTTGTATGCCTAGTGTTTGTTTTCTTCGTATGCAGAATGACCACTTATTCTTTCATTGTCCCTTCTCTGTTGATATCTGGGGAATATGTCTGGATCACTTCAATATCAGTTGGACTTTCCTGGAATCTATCCAAGAGGTTTTTAATTTCTGGCATCATCCCTCATGGAATAAGTCTATAGTTTTGTTATGGAAAATGGCTTTACCTCATGTCTGCTTGGGAATATGGAAAGAGAGAAATGAAAGAGTGTTCAGGGAGAAGGTTTCTAAGGCCCAAATTGGTTTTGAGAAACTCAAACGAAATATAGTGGAAAATATTAATATCATAGGTGGAACTACTAATCCCCAAGATAAGGATGATCATATAATCTTCAAAAACTAGAGAGTAAAGGGAAGGATTATCTTTCAAACTAATCATAGAGAAGGTGTGAAATGGGAATGTCCTCTCCATGGTTGGATGAAAATCAACTTTGATGGCGCTTCAAGGGGTAACCCTGGTAATGCGAGATGTGGTGTGGTTTTAAGGGATGAATGGGGAAAATGCAATATCATTAAATGTATACCTATTGGAAATCAAACTAATCATGTTGTTGAGGCTATGGTGGCTTATCATGGGATGGTGCTAGCAAAGGAAGCCAAGTGTACCAGAGTTTGGTGTGAAGGTGACTCTTTGAATATCATAAACTGTTTGAATAAGGTGTTCTCGCCTTCTTGGTCAATAAACAGTGCAATTAAAGCAATGAAGAAAATAACTGATACCTTTGATATGTGTGTTTTCACACACGTGTATAGGGAAGCTAATTCGTGTACTAACTGGGCAATCAACTTGGCATGCCGAACTGAGGAAATCATTACTATTAATGGAGAGAGTGAACTTGCGTGTGAGGCGAAATCCTTTTTTGATCTGGACCGTATCTAGATGAGGCAATGTGGCATCATCAATAATAATTCCTAAATTATTCTCCCACTTATTTCGATGAAGGCCTTTAGCAACGGTGATGAGCATTTATTTAAGTGTCTTATCAAATTAACTGCGCACGAATTCAAGGTTGTTTTTCAGAGCAATAATAGAAACCAGAGAAGAAAAATCAAAGCAGAGATTAGGAATTCTAGTGATTGTGAAGGAAAAATGGGAGGGAACAAAAAAAGGTTTGAACCAACCTCATGTTCAGATTGGAAGAAGAACGGAGAGGTATGGGAGATTCTACAAGAGGGGGGCTTAAGTGTGTTTATGGAGAGGCTTAGTGGTAAAGACCCAATAATCACTAAGCACTTTATAAAGAATTGGAAGAGTGGCAAAGTGTTGGTGGGTACCCAGATGATGACAGTGGATGAGGATATTATTGCAGAAGCCATGGGGATGGCGACAGAGGGCATTAAGATCTATAGAGATCGTAGCATCTCTGATAAGGCAGCAGACAAATTTCCTGTCACAGATGGCAAGAAGAAGAAAATGGTGAAGGTTGAAAACTCCTATCACTCCCCAAAATGCATCTATAGGCCATGGAGGTTCATGTTGTTTGCTACCATAATCTACATTACGCTGGATGGGAGATTTACGAGAGCTTACGGGCACCATTTTATGTTGCTCAATTATTTTCGCCATGGTGAAAAGGTAAGCTTGCCATATTATCTTGTTTGATCCATGGATCACACAATTAAAGAAATGTAGAAAGACCCTAAGGGCAACCATGCTCTTCATCGGGGTCTTATAGTTTTAGTGTATAAATTGCTGAAAGGGAAATGCATTGATAAACCAATTATAGGTAAAAATGCCAGGGATGAGGAAACAGAAAGTGAGGATAGTGGTTTCAACTTCGACTCAGAAACTGAAGGTGAGTCAGAGGAGCTAAGAAAAAAGGAGAGGAATAAGGGGAAGAGAAAGAGGATAGTGGTTGGATCTGATATCTCAGACTTCGAGGAAGAGTCCTTCAACGGAAAATTCATCAAAAGCAAGAAAGATAAAGGGACCGGAAAACAAAGCTAGAGGAAGAAGAACATCATGAGGGGAGTTAACAAAGATATAAATCAAATTTTGATAGCTTTTGATGATGAGGCAGAGGAGGAAAAAAATGACAATTTGCAAGGTAAGGAGGGGGATGAAATCTTGGTTGTGGGTAGTAATGAGGATTTGAATACTCAAGGTCTGCAGAAAAATGACCAAGAGGACAAAAGGGGAAAACCTAGTGATTGTCTTGGGGATAATGAGAGTATTAAGGGATATTGTGATATAGTCAGCAGAATGATGAAAGACATCGACAACTTGAAGAATGATATGAATGTTATCCAAAAATCCACGATAGGCGACAAACCCCTTTCTAAAAACGTTAAAGAATTGGTGGTGGCAATGAACAATGCAAAAGCCATTGAAAATATGGTTAGTAAAATTCTTGAAACTAAAAAGAAGGTTAAGGAAATGGAAGGAAATAGAGAGGTGAATGGGCTGGAAATTACCATGAATAATCTAGGCAAAAGAGTCGACAAGATGGAACAAACTGTGAAGAAGATAGCAAAACAAAATTTCTAGATTCTCAAAGCCTATGTGGACAACATGAACATTTTGATTAACAAATTTGATAACATCAAAGATAAAGAGGGCGACAAGGACTAGTTGGATAGAAGAGGTCATGAGAAGAGGACTAGAGCCAACACCAAGAACTGGGGTGACCTTAAGGGATGGGAGTTGGATGATTTGAAGACCTCTGTGAATAACATGAAGCAGATGGTGGTTCACGCTGAAGATATTATAAAAAATATCTAGTTGTCTTGGTCTCTGTCTTTGTCTTTGTGTTGTCCTTTTGCTTTCTTTTTGTTGTCTTTATGTAGATCTTTGTGCTATGTGTTTTGTGATCCCTTTTTGGTTCGGGTAGGGATCAGTTTTTTTTTATGGAGTGATCAAGCACGGTTCTTTTAAGTTCTAATGCTTTCTCTTCTTCTTGATATGTAAAAGATTCAGGTTCCTTTCAAAAACCTATTTTTACTTAATCAAAACATCTCTAATTAGCATTTTAGACAATATTGCAATGATGGGATAAAAAGAACAAGTGTCTTTCGTGACTGGAACGCTTGTGCAAAATTTATAGAGTGGGGCCACCTCTAACACACACTATCCTCTCCTTTGGCTCTCGCGGTCTTAGGTGCAAGAGAAAAGTGTTAGTAACACTCAATTTTTTTCTTTTTTTAAGAGAGGTCTGCCAAGGGACACATACACTCTTGGGATGACCTTGAGTGGTAAATCCTTCAAGCTGCTATTGAAATCAGGTGAGAGCTAAAGTTGTAGCCTTAGGTGTATCTGTTCCTACAGTGTAACTTGTTGAAAGGACATATGGGCCCCATCGTGAGTTACTAGGCTCTTAAGTGAGTCACTTACATCTAAAGCCATCGAACATTACTAGACATCTCTTATTTTAGAAACCCACCCTTTCTATTGATTGAGGATATTTGTAAAAATTTCATTGCAAGAGCATATAAGGTTTTGCTCCCAAGACACTCGCCATACATATTTCCTTAAGTAGAAACAAGGCTTTTTGAAAAGCTACTTGTAGCTTGATGTAAGTGATGACTCCCCCATCATAGGGACAATCTATCTATTATGCTTGTGCAAGACTTAGTATATCACATCCTTACCTGCCATGACGGAATACATAAGGTATGTAGTACCAAAGTTGAAGAAATATCAAGCTATAGGCTGAAAATATTGCAACTAGACATTACCTTAGGGATAAAAAGTGTTTGACTTGTCTTCATTTTGTTTCATACTAGTGGAAATTTGGGCTGAATTTAGGCCTATAAACATTGAACACAATACCAAGGTCAAAAAGTTCATGAATGGGTTGATTTAGACCCACACCTTTTGTGCCATTTTGAAAAGGGCAAGAATATGTGCTTGCATGCTTGATGTGTTTTCTTGTCAAAAGAATCAAACATTTGAAACAAGTTACACCTGAAGGAACAATCTAAACAAACAAATCACCAAATTTTGCAAATGCATCATATCATCAAATCCCTCAAGAATGTCAAGAAATCCATATATTGTCATCTTGAGAAAAAGAAACCGAGCCAAAAAGAGATCTTAAAGAAGAGGAAAATTCTCTACATAAACTGCAAACTCTTGTTCAAACATCAAACCTTCCTTCATCGTTTTAACGATTATCTACATGGTCATGGACATGAGTTTGATGAGGAATCTCTAAAAACACATGCCTTTCAAGAAAGATCTGCCTTGTCCCAATCTCTCAATAAAAGGTAAAATGTCATTGCCATATCTACCTCAACCAAAAATCACTTCTTGAGTCACTCTCCATATAGGCTAGTCTTTCATCAATTCTTCTTCTTAAATCTTTCCATAAAATTCACAATCGCACTTCAATTTCACAAACGCTTTCATATCTCATCTTCCACATTTTCTTCATGTCATTCACTTCAAGTCTTTCCAAAAATCAAAACATCATAATCATTTCTTCCATCTTTATCAATCCAAATTCAAAATATCATAAGCCTATTCTAAAGTCATTTATTCCATCCTTCTCACTTCGAAAATCATTCCCAAAATCAATCATCAAATTCATAGTCCCTTATTAGAAATTCTAAGGTTCACATTCATTCCAAAATCCAAACATCAAAAGTTTCAACTCTTAACACAAAAGGGTCTTGTCCTTAGTTCTTTTGGGATATTCCTAATCACATCAACAAAAATACTCTCTAGTGTGTCTCTACATCTAGGATCAATCATCCTAAGGGACATTACTATGCATCATAGATAGGTTAAAACTAGTTCATGAATGCATCCTCTCATGGCTAGGTAGCTTATGCTTATAAATCCTTACTACACCTTATCTCCTAAGTGTTGAAAACCAAGCAAAGAAATCTTCAAAAGGACTTTGTTAAGATCCACCCCTTTGTAAAAGAGATCACTCGTCCATAAAAATTTCATCACCATCGTCAAATCTTGGAATAATAAGAAGGGGATCAACTACCCACTTTTTACCCATCTCATTCTCAAACCACAAAACTTTAACATGGCTAGGACTAGGTCTCAAAATCAAAGACAACCACAAAATGAAATATGGGAAGAGGAAGAGGACATTCAACCCTTTACAAGAAGAGAAGACCCAGACACTCCTACACAAGCACAAATAGAAGAAGCCACTAGTAATCCTAGATTTAACAAACTCTTTGAGGAAATTCTCAAGGGGAATGCGAACGCCCATTTCTTAAAACTTTCTCAAGAGGGAGCGAAAATTCCTCTAGACTTTAATGTATTGCAACTTAGGGACACACCAAAACACACCCAACATAGCCATCGGCAAGAAAGAAATCAAGATACAGAAGGGCCAGGAATACCCACAACTATGATGATAACTATCAACAAGGGAACATCCCACCTCCTCCCACAAAAATGGATATGTTGAGACAACAAATACAAGATCTTGCACAACAATTAAACTCAGGGAGGGCACAAATAAGATATGCTATTGAATATATCCGTCCCTATCCATTCGATAGAAACATGGTCATGCCTCCTTTCCCACGAAGTTTCGAAACACCAAAATTTGACAAACACAAAGGGAAATGAGATACAAGAGACCATGTGAGAGAATTTTACTCCACATGCTTAGAGGTGGCATATGACGAAACATATCTAATGTTCCTCTTCTCTCAAATTTTGGGTGGATCGGCCATGCAATGGTTTTCACACTTTTCCGGAGGAATAAGAACACTTGAGGACCTAGTACAAAAATTTATTATACATAATGTGCACAACATAGAACGTGATGTCTCCATTGTTGATCTATGTAATACAAAACAAAAGAATGGAGAGTCATTCTCAACATTCTTGTAAAGATGGAGACACCTGTGTAGAAGACATTCTTTTCCCATTCCTAAGGAAGAGTTAGTGGAAATCTTCATTTCAAACCTAAATGAAGAGATGGAATTTCACTTCGAGGTCAAATGTTTGAACTCCTTCAAAGATGTAATAGCTCAAGTACTCAAAATCGAGAAAGTCCTCATAAAAAAGGGACTTGTCAAAATATAGAAAGACAACAAGAATGGTCCATGGCCAACCTACAACAGTGACAAACCCAAATTTGTGGCCAAGAATAAAATTATCATTAATGATGGTGTTGTAGACACGAGGAATGTCAAAATCGCCCAACCTATAGTCAAAATTGCAGAGCAAGCAAATAATCGTAACAACTAAAATATTAATCAAGGTAATCCCCCAATCAATTCGGGAAATCAAGCTCCCAACACACAACAAGAGGCACCTAAAAATAGATACCCTACCTTCAAACCCAATCAAACTTACACACCCTTGGAAGAACCTCTTGAAAAGATATTACGACAACTTGTATCTTTCGATCTCATCACACTACCCAAAACATCAAACTACGAACCATAGGTTAAACCTTATTGGTGGAGAGATAATGAGTATTGTGAATTTCACAATGGAAAATGACACAAAAACAAACAAGTGCCATCGAATAAAAGATATCATTCAAGACCTTGTTGATTGAGGTGATATAGAAGTCGATGGCCATAATGCAAAAACTTCTAATATGGATCATACCATGTTAAAAAATCCACTCCCATCATATGAGAAAGGAGGTTCCTCTCATCAAGGTAAGAACCAAGATAACATGATGAACTATATACATGCACAATATAGCTATACTATCAATAACCTTTATGATGCCAATGAACAAGTTGCAACCTTTACAATCAAAGGCAAAGATCTTGCATGCAACATTGTTACACGTCGTAGCAAGATTATCATACAAGGTGCATCATCAAGAGTGGCATATGTGCCCAAACAATATATCCTTGTGGACCAATTAGATAAGATGCCAACACTCATTTCCATACTAGAGATTTTGCACCTATCACCCTCACATAAAACCATTTTTGATCAAGCTCTCCAAGAAGCGTCAATTCCATCCAACCTCAATATAGATCAATTTAAAGCCATGGTTGGAAGTCTCAAATCATCACCATGTATCACTTTCACTGAGAATGATGATGTTTCCTTTCAATGACCGCATAACACCCCTCTCCACATTGAGGGATTCATACATAAACACAAAATCAAGCAAGTCTTGATTGACAAGGAGTTGGCCTTAAAATTTATATATTGCAGTTAATCATAGCATTGGGGTATGCAAAAGCAATAGTTGATGCGAAAAAGAGGATCACCATCAAGGCCTATGATGATGTAGAAGGATCCTCAAAAGGGTGTGTTACTCTACTAGTAAGGGTAGGACCTTTGGTGAAGAATGTGGTTTGTCAAGTCCTAGACCTCTCTCTTCCATATAATCTCCTATTAGGCCAACCATGGATTTATGCCATGCAAGTGGTACCATCCACCTACCATCAATGTATCAAATTTCCACATAACTAAGTAGGGATTACTATCCTTGGTGATGCCAATCCATTCGCCTTTTGAAACAATATAAGGCATCAACCAGATAACACAATACCCAGCAACAGTGTAGCCACCACCTCATCATCCTACATCCACCCAACTTCTCTCACCAGTACACCAATCACTATGCCCAAAAAGGAGAAGTTGAAAATTAAAGGAAAGGATGAAGGCCCAAGAGAGTATAATATTAGTCAACTTTTCTATGTTGGCCAGCTACCCCTCTCACCTAGGAATCATGACAAACCACCAATGTCACTCAAGCCACTTGTTGCAACCAATACTAATACACTTGATAGATTCATCCCAGGAAGATCACAAGAACAGGAAACTATTGATGAAGACTTGGCAGGATGGATCTACACATACCCTTCAGATAAATTTAAACAACAAATCAATATCCCTATAGAGAGGTACGGTAAATATTTTACCATGATGCAAAAGATGGGCTATGATGGGCATAGCACATTGGGATCCCACAAACAAGGTGTACAAGAGCCATTGCAACCCTTGTTACAACCACAGGATAAAATGGGACTTGGATTCAACCCTAGTTCAAGAGGCTCTTCTAAGCTCATGATTACAAGCAAACAAAAGAAAACAACTTCTAAATTCATCCCTACCAAAAGCAAGATAATGTCCATTGTAGACCAACCTACAAGATCAGAAAATCCAAGTCACAAAATCACTTCTCAATTGAAGTCCACACATAAAACAAATAAGCAAAAGAGTTATGTTGCACAAAAACCCATCACTCCAAGGATAAAACTCTTGTCCACTTTAGACACCCAAGCAACATCAACAACCCTGTCAGATACAACCCCTAAAGCAGTTGTCGACAAACCTTTCACACCTGCAGACATCCCTATAATTTACAATGGCAGAGTTCTACCAAGTGATTTTGAGATGGATTCACATGAATAAAAATGGTGTTCTTTTTCTTCACGTGGATCTGAAGAGGAGCCTATTGATAATTTTGAAGATAACATAGTCGAAGGAGGGGCATGGATCAAAACCTTTTATGATTCAGATACTGAAGATACTTCAAGAACAAATAGGTCACCTCCCAAGCATGATTACAAAGATGATAGTACTAACGATGACCGTGATACCTCCATCCTAACCATAATCCACATATCTAATGAACTCAGCCTTATTGATGAGGTAATGCCAATAATCCACCCTGACCTCATTGATTGGGACCAACGAAATTCCCACCTTCCAAAATGATGAGGCAATCATAAACTTTCTTGAATTATAGGATAACATACCAAGCGAGGATCACCAACTTGGGTATGATATTGAACTTAACAACGTGGCTTACTTTGGAGAGAATGCCAAACCTTTCACTCACAAAAATATTACAATCAAAATAGGATCCTCAAGTGAAAACCACATTGTGGCACTTTTGGATCTCAAAAAAGTAAAAATAAAGGACGCATCCAAGGGTGAAAACCTCTCTGAGGCACTTGAAGATGGAAGGTTTCACATTCTCCCCTTCAACACTAATCGAGAGAGATCATCCATTCTTATAGAGGAGACAAAGAAAGTCAATTTGGGAACACCAAAAAATCCACACATAATACATCTAGCAGAATTATTAACTCTAACCTAAGATCCTGATTTTGCAGAGTTTTTTCAAAAATGACAAATCAATTTTGCATGGTCCTATGCAGACATGCCAGGATTAGATCCAGAGCTAGTAATGCATTGTTTGAGAGTAGCAAAAGGAGCCAAACTAGTCAAACAAAATATCAGAAAGATGCATCCTCAGATCGTATTGTTGGTTAAAGAAGAACTCAAGAAGCTATTAAATGTGGGTTTTATAAGACCAATTAATTATGTGGAATGGATATCCAACATCATACCATGGCAAAACTGATTGGGGGCATTTGTATTTGTATAAATTTCAAAGATCTAAACAAAGCATGTCCTAAAGATGACTTCTTGTTACCAAAAATTGATATGATTGTGGATCGAACAACAGAGCATGCTATTCTCTCTCTCATGGATGGATTCTCAGGATAAAACCAGATAAAGATTGCTCCAAAAGATCAACATAAAACTTCTTTCACATGCCCATGGGGAACATATTGTTGGAATTTGATGCTATTCGGTCTCAAAAATGCAAGTGCCATATATCTAAGGGCAATGACTACATTTTTCAATGACATGATGTATACACTAATGGAAGACTATGTGGATGATTTTGTAGCTAAATCATTAACAAGAGAGGGTCACCTCGCAGTGTTGGGCAAAATTTTCACTAGATTGGAAGTAAACCTTAGTCCAAAGAAGTGTGTCTTTAGAGTGGCTTCCAAGAAACTCCTAAGATACATTGTCTCCAACAAAGGCATTGAGGTTGACCCTGCAAAAGTCAAAGCAATCATGGAGATGCCACCTCCTAAGAACATCAGCCAATTAAGGACATTACAAGGAAGGTTACAGTCAATCCATTGCTTCATTGCATAATTGGCTGATAAATGCCATCCTTTCACACATATGCTCCATAAAAATGTCTGATGCAAATGGGAAGAGAATTATCAGCGAGCATTCTAGCGGCTTAAGGACTGCCTTATGTGGTGCAGTCACCAGTTAGGAGGGACCTCAAAGAGATCAATTCGGACCGAGCAGAAAGAGTAAACACAATGGAAACAAGAGGATATGATGGAGGCAATACAAAACTGAATGAATTAGATCATGAAAAACTAGTTACAGATAACCGGTAACATCCGGGTTACAAGATTCGACTTAGTGGCCTGCCACATACATGCTCAACTAAAGAATTGGTCAACTCTAAACCTCTAAATCTTAAGATCTATCTTATAACTTCTCTCGAATATATTCTAATGCTAAATTAAAATAATTTATATGATCCAAGGAGATTCGGTCGACCCAAAAGGGATCCTAGAACAAGATCAAACATGTAAAACCAACTATGAAGTGGAAAATTGGATCCTAGTGACTCCCCACCTAGGAGAGAGAAAGGAAGCCACTACGATGATTTTCACTTGGGAAGAACTTTACATTCAAAAGAGGGTTTGAATCCACTAGATCCAACTCCAAGGGAAATAAGGATGTGAATTCTGAGTGGATTGCAAGTAATTGAAGTGTGATTTGCCCTCTTTTGTAAGTGAGAAAGTTGACTTGTTGACTATGTGGAAAAGAGAGAGGAAATGAGTGAAATGAGGTGCTACCAGTTCCAAATTGCACTGTAACTTTAGATTTGAACTAATTAAACTGACACAGATCTGCCCTGCAAATTTGGAGAAAATTCGTCGGGACCATGGAGGGAATGTACATGGTCCACCACAAAATTTGCAAAATGAAAAGGGTTCTTCTGTCTCTGCAAATGAAGCCCAAACCTGCAATTATAGTTGCGCACCTACAACCTACACACAGAAAAGAGAAGAAAGGGGGGTTGTGGATAGGGGTTTTCCTTAGTCAAATCCCAGTTGAGGAATCAACCTAGAAAGAAAGTAATTGCAAATGCTTGAATGTAAACAATGGAGATGTATACCTTGTAGATCTGCAACTTGTTGATGATGATTGCTTTGCTTCTTGAATGTAATCACAAATGTTGTATGAAATGGAATGTAACATGACAAAACCCTAACACACACATATGCTTGCAAATGAATGTTGTAATGTTGCTCCAATGGATGAATGAAGGAGACTTGAATGCTTGATGATGACCTTTAAATCTTGTATTTTCTCCTTATGCTCTCTATCTGTCTTCTTGTTGTTTCTCTATTCTCCATCCATGAATGAGGGTATTTAATTCCCTTGTATACATGCCTCAAGGATTAATTTTCAACCACTGAAGGCCGACAAAGAGGAATAACATACCCCAAAGACAAATAATGCATAGGAGATCGGGCAGCCTGCACATAGGACCACTCTAAGAGGTGGGGACATGGGCACCATGCCCTTGTCCTAGGGGGATAGGGGCTCCACGCCACTGTCTTGCCCTATTTTAGGGCCCGGATAGGGTCTAAAGTAGACACAAGACATAAAGGATGAAGAGAGAGGGGTTGGAAATGCAAAAATAGGTCTCAGTTAGGGAAAAAGATGTCATCGCCAAGGTGAGGACCCAAAATATGGTTAAAATTGTAGGGGTCACAATTTTATGACACTATATTTAGCCCCCACTTTAGCGGGAGTATAGCTTATGCCACTACTGCCGATAAAGTAAAAGAAAGAGAGATGAAGATGAGAGATGCAGAGAAAAACCACAAGGAGTATAAGACACCAATAATATTGAGGAGAAAAAATCCCCCAATCTTAGGGTCTTAACTCATGCCAACATATACAAGAGAACACAAAACAAAAAGGCACAAGACACACAAAACAAAGATAAAGCACAAAAAGACACATGACAAGAACAAGACACAAGACGACAAACTAATTAGCCGAAGAGATCTCGAGCTCAAATGTCTCAATAACTAATCAGGACACAAAGACCAATGCCATCACATAAACATGAGTGATCACATAAAAGAGCAAAGCTGACATCATCCATGAACTATCAATAGTAAAACTATGAGTTCATGAGAGGAATAAAAGAGAGAAAATGAATACACACTTTGGTGATCTATGAGAAGAAAAGAGAAGAAGAAAGAAACCATGGACATCTCGCTCCTAAAGATAGGTGATCCATGGAGAGGACATGGAAAATCTCACCCCTAGAGCTTTCCTAGGTGATCCATGTAAAGAGAGAGAGTGAGAAATTTGTTAGTTCCACTCAACCTCATGTGCATGTGTGCAAGTGAGGTTTGAAGTGCCTCATAAGAGTTTATTCCTGAGTACACTACAACCTGTATAGAATGTATAGTACAAATGTTAAGAAAGGTGTGATATCTCGCTCTAAGAGACCATGCTCTGGTTCCGAGAATAATCACCCCACATAAGAGAAAAGTGGCATCATCTCACTCTAAGAGACCGTGCTCTGGTTCCGAGAATGACCCATTGTACAAGAGAAAATGACAACATCTTTCTCTAAGAGGTTTCCCTCTGGTTCCAAGAATGTCTCACTATACAAGACAAGAAGAAGTGAAGACATCTCGCTCTAAGAGACCATGATCTAGTTCTGAGAATGACCCACTATACAAAAAGTGATGATATCTTTCTCTAAGAGGTTTCCCTCTGGTTCCAAGAATGTCCCACTATTCAATGCATGAGAGAAGTATATTACAAAGGAGCAGTATGGGTGCCCCCCCCCCTAAAGATGTCAACATAGACTAATGTTGATATTTTAATGAAAGCATAACAAGGATACCTACCTTCATCACAAAGAAGATATCCACTACGCAACAATGTCATAAATCCAAACAAGAGAGGGAATACTCTTCAAGCAAGGATAATATATTTGAAAAGAGATATCTTGTTGTAAGTGTAAAGGTAATCCTTGGAGGAGAAGATATCTTTGTTCAAAAGACATCTACCCCAAAGAGGAGTTGTCTTAGACAAATATAACATCTTCTAGAACAAGAAAAGGAAAGAATAGAAATGCAATCCTTCCTCCTATTTCTAGGTGAAAGGGATTCTTGATGAGGGATGACTCACATTTAGCCCCTAGAGGGATGGTTGGATTTATCATAGGTGTGCATTACTAAGTGTAAAAGAGGTCATAGTCAAGGATTAACACTTCTTGTATAAGAGAGAATCCTTAAGTCAATAAGCAGCAATTTAGCACAAGGTGTGACATCAAGTAATAGAACTCACACCATCCACTTAATAGGGCAAAGTGGATCCCTAGAGAAAGAGAGAAGGATCATTTCCCCCCAAGCTAAGGGACAATGAGAAGAGCTTACACAATCTACTAGAGAGAGATTAAACATAAGCAAATGTGCAATGAACTTACATGAACAAATGCAAGAAAAGACATTAGTAAATGTAAAATACACTTCTCAAGAAGTGGTAATCTTTGAAAAGAGGAGAGAAAAATCATCATACATTCCCCAAGGGGGATTAATCATAAAAGCATACCATTGTAAGAAATGATAATCACATATGAAAAATGCAGCCCCTAAAGGAAATACTGATACAAGGGAAAGGAACGAAAATCCTTGCCCCCCAAGTGAGGAGAACACGGAGAAATATTACACATTTTATGATGGTGATTAGTTTCAAGTGATATGTCATCCTAATGGAACAAATCCTCTCAAGGAAAGGATATATACCTCCCAAGAGATCACTCCCTACTAAGGGGCATATCATACTTGTGAATAATTAAAACCATATAAGAGGTAAGATTTCCAAGAGAATGAAGAAAAGAGAAGAAGTGTGGTACTCATTAAAGATGCCCCTCTCCAAGAAAAGAGGAAAACCAAACAACAATTATGCTCACATAAGAATAACCCTATGCAAGAAAAGAGATCTAATAATGAATGATGCACAAGGATAGAGATAGATGAATAGAAAGAAGAGAAAAATGGACTTCATGGTGCTGCCCAAAAGTATGTTAAATTAAAATACTACCACCACTAATGATAAAGAGCCCCCATTAAATGGGATAATTATGCCATAGGGTGAAGAGAAACATGAAGGGAAAGGAAGTGCTAAGGCACAAAATTTTTACCATGAAAGACAGCTAGATATTTTGTGAGACAAATGTGTGCAAGGTCATATTGTAGTTAAACAAATTTCTTAAATGTATAGCATTTTTCAAGAGAATGTGAATATGAATCATGAAAAATGCAATATTCAATACCTTTCACTTGCTTAATATTTTTGTTTTTATTTTGAGGGGGAAAGGAAATGTTCTTGTCATATTTCAACCTCCAATAGATTCTTGTAGCTAATCTATCAGGATGGTAAATATCATCTTCCCATGAAGAAGAAGGTTTGTTAGAAGGAGGAGTTTCATTATCTACAATTCTAATTTTGCCACTTTCTATGCCATCTTGAATAGATTTTTGAAATTTAGGGCAATCATTAGCATTATGGTCATGGGTTTGATTAAATGAACAAAAATGACACTTTGAAGAAGAAGCATTCTTGTGGGCTCCTTGATTTGTTGTTTTTGAAGGTAATCTTAAAATTTTTAAAGCCTAAGGAATTCGTCCATAGAAAGAGGGGTACCACTTCCTAGGCCTCTTGTAGTAGTTTGTGTAGGAGGGTTTATAGGGACACAAATTCCATGCTCAAATTTCCCAATTCCTTGTCTTTTAAAACCTTGTTTTGTAATTATATGAAAGCCTTGACTATATGAATGTTGCAATTGACTAGATGGAGGAACACGATCATGAATTTATTTGAAGTCTGATGTGTAAGGAGGTATAAAAGGATTTGTAGATGAAGGAGGATTATCATGTGGAATGAGAATCTCTTTGCCTTTATCAAGATTATCCTTTTTGGAAGATTGGGGAAGCACATCTTCATCATCTAAAAGCTCATTTTTAGTGATTTATATGCAAGGAGAAAGGTCATGAATAAAATGCATGACATCATCCTCTCTACATATACTTTTATGTTGAAGATAGGTCTTAGGAGAATAAGGAGGATCGAAAGATGTAAGAATGTTGATGTTTTCATATTGCTCCCTTTGCTCAAGGGTATATGTAGAAGAAGATGGATCCATGTTACTTTCCAATGCTTTCTCTCTTGTAGAAAGATCATTGGGTAAAGCATTAGATCTCATTTCTTTTACACAAGATACCCTAGGAGAGGTACAAGGGTTAGGATATTTACATTTAGGACCTACAAAAGCTTTAACATGATTAACATAGGAAATGCATGTTGTTAACAACATCACCATAATGCAACATAAATGATACATGAAAGCTTTGAGATAAAATAATTTGGAAATCCTAACAACATAATATGATCAAGTGTTATGAAGAAAGAGAAGCAACAAGAAATGGAAGAAACTCTTATCCATCACATGATAAATATATGCAAAAATTAATGTAATCACATGTGAAAAAGCAAGTAAATCCAATTTATTAATTGCCATTAAAAGTCACTTAAGTGAAATCTGAATTTGCTGGAAAAGCATATCTAAATTAGGACCTTTTAATGAAAATTAATTTTAAGATGTGAATTTGATGAGTTTTGAATTTGTGTTTGACTTTAGAGAGTGTTAAAGTACGTTGATTTTTTGGATTTGAGCAGAAAAATACAGTGAATTCCGTCTCCCAAAATTTTGGGAAAAAGCCGAGGACCGTGGCGGGAACGCACACGGTCCGACCAACTTTTTTCAAAATTTTTAGGGATGATAGAGATTATGATTTTAATGCGGAATCCAAAAAAATAACCATTTTGGAGATGTCTAGATTGGTCAAAATTGCAGTCAAAGGTCGAAAATGAAAAGATCTTAAAAATTAGGGTTTTATGATTTAACCACTCAATTTTCAGAATAAAGAGACAGATTTGAATTGCAATTTTGAAATAGAAATCAGCTATGTAACAAGCAATTAAATTTTTACACCTCACAAGCTTAATTTTCTCAAATTGAAAAATTAGGGTTTCTAAGCAATTAACCTCTAAAATTTGCAAATAGATCAAACTTCAAAATGAAAATTTGAAATTCAAATTGCAATTAATCAGATCTAATAATGAAAAATTAGAATTAATGTGTAAGACATTGGGTTCACCAAAATGTAAAGTGGAAAATTAGATCCTAGTGACTCCCCACCTAGGAGAGAGAAAGGAAGCCACTAGGATGATTTTCACTTGGGAAGAACTTTACATTCAAAAGAGGAGTTGAATCCACTAGATCCAAATCCGAGGGAAACAAGGATGTGAATTCTAAGTGGATTGCAAGTGGTTGAAGTGTGATTTACCCTCTTTTGTAAATGAGAAAGTTGACTTGTTGACTATGTGGAAAAGAGAGAGGAAATGAGTAAAATGAGGTGCTACCAATTGGAGATCACGTTGTAACTTTGAATCTAAGCTAATTAAACCGACACAGATCTACCTTGTAAATTTGGAGAAAAAACATCAGGACCATGGCGAGAATGTACATGGTCCACCAGCAAATCCGTGAAACGAAAAGGGTTCTTCCGTCTCTGCAAATGAAACCCAAACCTGCAATTACAGTTGCGCACCTGCAACCTACATACAGAAAAGAGAAGAAAGGGGGGTTGTGGATAGGGGTTTGCCTTAGTCAAACCCCAGTTGAGGAATCAACCTAGAAAGAAATTAATTGCAAATGCTTGAATGTAAATAATGGAGATGTATACCTTGTAGATCTACAACTTGTTGATGATGATTGATTTGCTTCTTGAATGTAATCACAAATGTTGTATGAAATGGCATGTAACATGACAAAACCCTAACACACACACACACACACACACACACATGCTTGCAAATGAATGTTGTAATGTTACTCCAATGGATGAATGAAGAAGACTCGAATGCTTGAATGCTTGATGATGACCTTGAAATTTTGTAACTTCTCCTTATGGTCTCTGTTTGTCTTTTCATTGTTCCATAATTCTCTGTCCATGAATGAGGGTATTGAATTTCCTTTTATACATGCCTCAAGGATTAATTTTCAAGCACCAAAGGTCGACAAAGAGGAATAACAAACCCCAAAGACAAATAATGCATAGTGGATCAGGCAGCCCGCACATAGGACCACCCTAAGAGGTGGGGATAGGGGTGTCCCTGTCCTAAGGGGACAAGGGCACCACACCACTGTCCTGCCCTATTTTAGGGCCCGAACAAGGTCTAAAGCAGACACAAGACATAAAGGAGGAAGAGAGAAGGGTTGGAAATGCAGAAATAGGTCTCGGTTAGGGAAAAAAATGTTTTTGTCAAGGTGAGGACCCCAAATGTGGTTAAAATTGTAGGGGTCACAATTTTATGACACTACGCCAATAGGTTAGCCTCCACCAAAGAGATTCCTTTAGAAAATCCAAAGGATGAAGTCTAGATCAAAGGGAAGGTCGGCCACATGCCAAGGAACATTGGAATCAATGAGCTAGGGCTTCACAAGCTATGAAAAGGATCTACAAGATTCGCCAATAGCAAATAGGTCCAAGTGGCTTCGGTGTTCTAAGCCAAAAAATTATCTCAAAATCTAGAATCGATAACTTGTCGGAAAATTATCCAAATGCTCTACAATTTAGGAATAAGGAAGATGATCATGTCCTCAAGAAAAATCCAGCTCCACAAGATCTGATGAGAAAATGCAAAGAAATATAGAAAGAAATGTTGAAACTGCAAAACAGAAAACAAACTGAAAATAAATGTTTTTTTTGGTTGATGCAAGATTGTCAAGAATCGGGGATGCTCCCGCATCAGATATCCAAGGTTGTTGAAAAAAAGTGAGTCCTTCACTTTGTTGGGGTCAGAGGGAAACCAAGGTAGTCCACCTCTTCCTAAGAAATCCAAGATGAATCTTCAACTAGTTTGTCCTTCCACTTCACTAGATACTCCTTATACTGACTGCTCTAGGTGCTATGCCCAATCCTACTGTCCAAAATGTCTTCAATCTTATCTGGCTCCTTTTGGGGCAATTGTTTCTCTAAGTCTGCAATACTATCTTCATTGAATTCTAATTCATGGCATTGATGTAGATCTACAATGTTGAATATAGGTGAAATACTCAAACTATTTGGTAGCTCCACTTCATATGCATTTCCAAAACTGAATTTCCTCAAGAGCTTGCAAGGTCCAAACTTCCTCATCTGCAACTTGTTATAGGTTCCAATTGGGAATCTTTCTTTTCTCAGGAACACCACCACTTCATCACCAAATTCAAATTCCTTATGTCTTCTCTTC
Organism: Cryptomeria japonica; assembly: GCF_030272615.1. Classification (NCBI taxonomy): domain Eukaryota; kingdom Viridiplantae; phylum Streptophyta; class Pinopsida; order Cupressales; family Cupressaceae; genus Cryptomeria; species Cryptomeria japonica. Next base: position 413,049,274 of record NC_081405.1, on the reverse strand, counting down.
TCATCTGCTTTCTCCTTATACTTGTTGCTTAAATCCTCCAAAAGTTGTTTAACCTAAATATGTAAAGCCTTCATGTAATCCATAAATTATTTTGCCTCTGCACTCTACTTGTCTTCATTACTAATATCTCTCAATTATGATATACCTCTAGGGTGTGCTCCGGTAACAATCTCAAAAGGTGTTCTTCTGGTGCTCTTGTTCAGTGAATTGTTGTAGACAAACTCTGCTTGTGCAAGAATCAAATCCCAACTTCCGATCTTCTCTCTAACCAAGCATCTCAAAAAATTTCCCAAGCTCTTGTTTACTACCTCTGTCTATCCATCAGTCTGTGGATAAAAAGTATAATTGAATTTCAAATTTGTCTTCATCTTCTTCCAAAGTGCTCTCCAGAAATAACCAATGAACTTAGTGTCTCTCTTTGAAACTATTCTATGAGGTAATCCATGTAATCTCACTACCTCCTTGAAAAATAAGTCAACTACATGCACTACATCTGATGTTTTCTTACAAGGTATAAAATGAGCCATCTTCGAGAATCTATCCACCACCACAAATATGGAATCATTCCCTCTCTATGTCTTAGGCAATCCAAGTATGAAATCCATGCTTATATCCTCCCAAGGTGTCTCTGGTACTGTCAAAGGTGTATACAATCCCACATTCTGACTATTGCCTTTTGCAACTTGAAAAACTCTACAACTTTGCACAAATTTCCTAGCATCCTTATGAATATGAGGCTAAAAGTAATATTCACTCACCAATGCTATTGTTTTGTCAATACCAAAGTGTCTGGCTAATCCTCCACTATGCTTCTCCTTTATCAGATTCTCCCTCATAGAACTCTTAGGTATACATAGTTGAACTCCTCTGAATAACATCCCATCCTGAATGAAATAATCCAACCATTTGCTTCTATCTACCATAACCAGTTCTCTACATGCTTTCCACAGTTCTACAAAATCTGGGTCATCATCATACAACATCTTCAACTCTTCAAATCCTAACATTATCACTCTCATCTCTGTCAGCAAATTCCTCCTTCTACTTAATGCATCAACAACTTTGTTTGACTTACCACTTCTATGCTTCAACACAAAGGTGTAACTCTACAAGAATTCTACCCATCTCATATGTCTCTGATTCAACTTACTTTGACTGTTCAAATACTGCAAAGCTTGATGGTCAGTATACAACATAAATTCCTTAGGCAATAGGTAATGTATTTGTTTCTTCAAGGCTTGAATTATGGCATAAAATTCTTGATCATACATTGAATATCTCCTCCTAGCATCATTCAACTTCTCGCTAAAATAAGCTATTTCTCTCACTTCTTGACTTAATACTGCTCCAATTGTGTTCCCACTTGCATCACAGTCCACTTGAAATACTTTGTTGAAACCTAATAAAGCTAACACAGGCTGCTCAATGACCTTCTGCTTCATCAATTTAAAAATTTTGTTTGCTCTGGTTGTCCACTTGAATTCTTTCCTATCTCCTCTCATTGTCTCAGTCACAGGGCTACAAACTGAACTGAAATTTCTGATAAACTTCCGGTAGAAACTAGCCAATCCATGAAATGATCTTACCTCTCCAATTCTTTCTAGTGTAGTCCATTCAACAATTCCTCTTACCTTCTCAGGGTCCATCTTCAATCCATCCACAAATATCACAAACCCCAAATAGATTGAACTCTTCTTTCATGAAAGTACACTTCTTTAGATTTATCAACAACTTCTCTTCTCTCAACCTCTACAAAACTTGTCTTAAATGAAACAAATGCTCCTCTTTTGTCTTATTGTAAATTGGAATGTCATCCAAATATACAATAACAAACTTACCCAAGAATTTCTTCAATACCTTATTCATCAATCTCATGAAAGTACTCGATGCATTAGTCAACCCAAAAGGCATCACCAACCACTCATACAATCCCTCGTTTGTCTTGAATGTTTTCTTCCACTCATCCACTCTTCAAGTCTATCTTTGTGTAGTATTTGGCTCCACTCAAACAGTCCATTATGTCATCCATCCTAGGTAAAGGAAACAAGTACTTCACTGTGATCTTATTTATTGCTCTGGAATCAGTACGCATCCTCCATTCTCCATTCTTCTTAAGTGCTAACATGGCTGGTATTGCACAAGGACTCAAACTTTCTCTGATCAAACCTTTCCTCAACAACTCTTGTACTTGTCTATTCAACTCCTCATTCTCTGTCGGTGTCATCCGATGTGCAGCTTTGTTAGGCAAACTAGCTTTGAGAATCAGGTCCATGCAATGACTGATACTCCTCACAGGTGTTAATCCATCATGCACATTATCTAAAATGATGTCTTCATACTCTGTCAGCAATTCTTTTATCTCCTCCGGTTGTTCTTATTCATGCTCCATATTCTCATACTTTTGTAGGAACTAAGGCCCAACACGCATTTTCATGTCTCATTCCATCCACCAAACAGATTCTAGTATTCATATAGACTTCACTATTCAAAGGATCCTCCAAGGGTAACAAGGTTTGTTTCATCCCATTCTCTACATTAGTGTATATGTTCTTTCTCCCATCATGTATTGTTTGTCTATCAAACTACCAAGGTATACCCAACAAAAGGTGACAAATATTCATAAGCATAATATCACACAAAACTTCATCATGATATTTTTAATTTCACCAAACATTTCTCACTTACTAACAACTTATGATCATCCTGAATCCATGCTATCTAATAAGGCTTAGGGTGTTCCAATCTTTCCAACTACAATTTATTCACCATTTCTTCTGAAACTAGATTATTTGAACTTCCACTATCAATAACTGCTTTACAACACTTACCAGATACTTTACATCTGCTCTTGAACAAATTTCGCCTCTGCAAGGGCTCTTCATCCTCTCTGATATGACACAAAGCTCTCCTCATCATCAATAGTTCTCCATCTTCCAGTTTGTTAGCTGATCCGGCAGGGCTTTCTTCCACCAAGGTTGTTCTCCCAATGTTTTATGTCTTCTTACATTCAAAGGCATGATGTACTTCTCCTCCACACTTAAAGAAAGTTCCTCTAAACACTCTCTTATCTTGTCATCTATCATATTTTCCCAAAATTTCATTCCGGTATGAGTTACCTTCTTTTCTTACTTCTTTGTTCTTGTTCTAATTTATACGAGTTCCTCTTCCTCCGGTATATCCTCTGCCACCTTGAAAACTTCCTCTAGAAAACCTTTTGCCTCTACCTCTCTGTCTTTGCTCATGTCTTTTGTTCAACTTCTCTTCTGCTTTCAGGGCATATTGGTAAGCTTCTTCAACACTCTACGACTTGATCAAACTGATTTCATCTAGTATAGACATCCACAATCCATTCAAATATCTTGTAACTTGTTTAACCTCATCATCAACATGTCTGGATCTGATATTCAACTTGTAGAATGCTTCGATATACTCCTTTACACTAGATTCTTTCTGCTTCAAGTTCTGCAACTTTCAGAACATATTTACTTGAGAATCAACTGGCATAAACTTCAAATTTAACTTAGCAACCATCTGCTCCCAAAATTTGATCTTCTCTTTACCTCTTCTCTATCTATCAACCTGTAAATATTCCCACCAAAGAGATGGATGACCTTTCAACCGAGTACAGGCATATTTCACCTTTCTTTCTTTTGTGGTGTTCTAAAAATCAAAATACTTCTCTATCTCTGAGATCCAATCCATTAATTCATCTGAATCCAACTTTCCATCATACTCTGGTGGGGTAAAATGTGGTTTAGAGTTCACCCTACTCAAAACCCTCAATAACCTCTCTTCTTCTAGATCGATCGCCGATGGATTTGCTACTTGTTATGTCGGTGCTTCTTCTTCATCATCTTCACTCACATCTTCAATATGTCGGCCTCTTCTTTGGGTTGTATCAACGACTTCCAACCGTGTTGCAATTCCTCTTAACATTTCCATCACAACAAGGTCTGCATTCCCACATGCTCAAACATTCCTATTTCCTCTTCACACCATCTTTACACAAGTCCTTTGCAACTGCAGGTCAGATCCATAGTCTGCCACCCCACAACAAGATTCTCAAGACAACACAATTTTCAGAAAGAAATCTCGCTCTAATACCACTTGTTGTAGTCACCAATTAGGAGGGACCTTAAAGAGATCAATCCAAAGTGGGCAATAAGAGCAAACATAATGGAAACAAGAGGATATGATGGAGACAATGTAGAATTGAATGAATTAGATCATGAAAAACTAGTTACAGATAATCGGTAACATCTAAGTTACAAGATTCGGCTCATTGGCCTGCCACATACATGCATAATTATAGAATTGGTCAACTCCAGACCTCTAAATATTAATATATATCTTCTAACTTCTTTGGAATATATTCTAATTCTCGATTACAATGATTTATATGATCCAGGGAGATCTGGTCGGCCCAAAAGGGATCAAATATCGAAAAACAAGATCAAACATGTAAAACCAATAGGTCGGCCTCCGCCAAAGAGATTCCTTTGGAAAATCCAAAGGATGAAGTGCAGATCAAAGGGAAGGTTGGCCACACACCAAGGAATGTTGGAATCAACAAGCTGGGGATCCGCAAGGTATGGAAAGGATCCGCAAGATTCACCAATAGAAAATAGGTCCAAGTGGCTCGTCCAAGTGGCTCTGGTGTTCTAAGCTAGAAAACTCTCTCAAAATCCGGAATCGATAACTTGCCAGAAAATGATTCAAATGCTCCATAATTTAGGAATAAGGAAGATGATCATGTCCTCAAGAAAAAATCATCTCCGCAAGATCGGGTGAGCCAATGCAAGGAAATACAGAAAGAAATGTTGAAATTGAAAAAAAGAAAAGAAATTGAAAAGAAATTTTTTTTTTGGGTTGATGCAAGATTTCCGGAACCGGGGATGCTCCTGCATCATTATGATGCCACCATACTAAAACCACCATCTCTAGATAGGCCATTATTATTATACATATTATCTACAACTATGATGTTAGGAGTATTACTAGCACAACATAATGCAGAAGGAAAAGAATGTGCAGTATACTACATCTCCTGGACACTAGTAAGGTATGAAATTAATTATACCCCTATTGAACAAGCTTGTCTTGCAAAAATTTTAGTAGCAACCAAATTGAGGCACTACATGTTGATACAAAAGATACAACTCATTTCCAAGATATATCTACTCAAGTACTTACTCAATAAAGCATCATTAATAGGTCGCTTGGCAAAGTAGGTGATGCTCCTCGGCGAATTCGACATAGAGTATGTGGACTGAAAAGAAATCAAAGGGAAAGTCATTGCAAATCAACTGGCTGAAGCGCCCCTCATATGAGATCGTCCTCTCATTTCAAATTTTTCAAATAAAGAGATCTTCATCGTCATGCTAGCACAATAATGGAAGCTATATTTTGATGGACTATACACAAGACATGGTTTAGGAGTTGGCATTCTCTTCATCACACCTCAAGGTGATAGCATTCCAAAATTATACAGGCTCACATTCCCATGCACAAAAAGCATAGCAGAATATGAAGCCTTGATCAGAGGACTAATAATGGTTGTACAATGGAACTTGAAGG
>NC_081405.1:408495697-408520697 GCF_030272615.1 Cryptomeria japonica | reverse complement strand
CTCCAATAATAACCATTATATCTCAATTCTACAAACACCATAGGGTAGCCAACTATGTCCACTGTTCATTTGAATGCCTTACTAAAAATAGTAAGGGTCCCTCTCAATCAACCACTAACTTACTATAAATAGTAAGTGTGTGGAACAGAGTCAAACGAAAGCCAAATTGAACCAAACGAAAAGCAATCCTAAACACTTCTGACCTCCAAAATGGAAATAAGCCTCCTGCACTACCAATTGGAACCCTTTAACTGTCAGTCCTAGCCTAAGAGGGTCAATAATAGGCTAATCCAATCATAAACCATATCATCTGAAAAAGGGGACATTACACTCAATGCCTCTAACCTGGTCCTCAAATCTGTACGTTAGCAAACTGATGGGTCTAAAGGGGTGGCCTGAAGGTTTGGAAGCGTTGGAATGATTGAAGTATAACAAATGGCAAGAGGTCATGAACGCCAATCATAAAATAACTCAAGAAAACAAGATTCTTAAAGAGTAATTCATTAAAATGCAAGCCAGTTTGAGAACGAGGCAACAAGAAATCATGTCTGTGAAGGAAGAACTAAAACAGATTAAAAATGGATATTTTCCTACAACAGTAGAGGAAAGAGACATTTCACATCTACAAGAGCTCCAATCAGCAATAGAAAACATAGAGATAAAAGAAGCTAAATTAAAGGAGCAACTAGAAAAGGCAAAATCATGGGCACAAGTAACGAAGGAGTAAACAGAGAGTCAAAAGGAAATCATAGAGAAGCATATGGAGTGCAAATAGGGGTAGAAATACAATGAAATGATAGGGCAACAAATATAATAATAAAAGGATTGAAGGATTAAAGAGAAGGTGAGCATACTGATAGGTTAATAAAAGACTTTCTAGCAGACAAGTTGGAATGGATAGATCATATCCACCAAGCAAGCAAAATTGGTAGTGTGTCACTAGATGGCAAAAATAGAATTGTAAGAGTAACATTGAAAAGTATTGAGGAAAAGAACAAAATTTTGAGGAACAAAAGGTTTCTCAAAGGTACACAATTCTTCATAGATGAAGATTTAACCCTTTTACAATTAGAAGAGAGAAGGAAGGAATGGGAAAAAGTAGTTGTAGCAAGAAGTGCAGGTAATGAAGCATGGATGTATAGAGGGAAAGCCTAGTTCAACAATAAAACAATACAATAAAGAGGAAGGCGGAGCCTCTAGACACACCTCTCAACGGTAAGCTGGAATTGTAGAGATTACCCTTGGAGGAGAGGACCCAGTTTAGGGTGCATAGTAAAGGGGATGGACGTGATTGTCCTCCTTGAAACACATGAGCATCAAGGATGTAAGGTTCCGAATTTTGAGGGATATATGAAGATATCAGTATGGAATGAGCTAATTGAAAGTGGAATGGACCGTGGAGGTGTAACAATCTTAGTAAGAGAATCTTGGGAAAGAATTATACATGTGGAAAAGGAATACCCAAATAAGCAATACTTATGGATAAAAATAGAGGTTAAAAAGCTCACAATCTATCTTGCAACATTGCTACTTTTCTCCTCATGGTTCAAAATTCTATAAGAAAAGGAAATTAGACAAAGAAGACCCTTATGCAGCCTTGAAAAAGGATATATCAGCATATAACCACAAAGGTGAAATCGTCTTAATTGGAGATTTTAATGTTAGAACAACCAATAAACAGTCTCTTTGCCTGAATATATAGGGAATAGGGGAAAATCCTTTAGGGTTAGAGGAAGAAGGGAGCCAAAAATGGGAAAGAGTGTCTCAAGATGAAAAGGGAGCTATCATGCATTGTGAGGCGGAATTGTTAAGAGTGTGCATCTTATATGATCTAATTTTATGCAATGGCTTAAAGGCTTGGCTGAGCTTAGAGAATATTACTATCACACCTACAATGGTCAAAGTGTCATGGATTATGTTTGTAATGTCCCCATTTTTAGCACTACACTTTCTAGTGATTGTTAGCCTGCCCTTGGATGCTCGTAGGCCAGTCAAATGCAAAATTAGGGTTTCCAATTTTTGTGGAGTTCTGCACGAGCTTTTTAGGGTTTGTCAGGAGGGAATTCTTCAGTTCTGCTTATGGTTTCCTTCTGGTTTTCCATGAACTCTAGGGTGGCATAATATGTATTTGATTCTTTGGTGAAGTCAAAACTTACTATTTTTAGTAAGTTAGGGTTTGGCTATTTGGATGATGCAGTTCTACTGAGCTTTCCAAGCTCTTTCTCTGGGTGCGAAGATCATGTTTTTCAGAGCAATTTTTCTTGACTTACTATTTTTAGTAAGTGGTTGTGTTGAGCATTTCTATTTTTAGCAGTCTCGAACAGGGTCCTGACTCAACACAATTCAGTGGTATTCATCGCACAACTTTATCCTTGATTTTGATGTTAATCAGTCCCAGATGTATAAGTTATTGAATTAAATATTATTTCCTTATCCTAAGGTTTAATATTTATTATTTTATTACTGATTAATTGTGTTGTGGGTGACTTAGGGAAAAGGATAAATATTTGCTACTAATATTATTATTTCCCCTAGTCAGGTGGTGTTGAGAATGATAAAACATGTCATGTTTATATTGTTTTAATATTGCAAGTTGTTCACCTAGCAAAAGTTCAAACTTTGCCTAGGGAGTTGGGAATAAGTGGACGCCATTTTGAGGGGACATGTTTAATAAAATTCAAATGTGTTGGGCGCCCTTGGAGTGTAATGAAGCGACATGTAATTTGGGTGTATTTGTGTGCGTTTACATTTGAATTTGGTGGAGGAAAAAGCTATAAATAAGAGCGTTCGGCTCTCATTTTGGACATCTTATGAAATTGCATTGTTATGCTATCGGTTTGGCGATTGAAAATCTGAGCTTCAAAGTGTGGCTTCCTAGCTAAGTCTTAGTTTTGTACTTGGAAGATAGTACCTAGTTGTGTTCCTATAATTCTAGTGTTGTTCGTGAGTGTTCTGCAAATTGTGGAGGGTTTTGTGTAGATTTTGGAGTGTTTCCTTGTTGATGGTCGCAGAGTTGCTGAAACCATATTTTGCTCATACCTCTTTGACCAAGTGATTGCATCGTTCTGGGTATCGGCTCTTTGGAAGCGTATTGGGAAGACAAATATTCTCCTATCTTGGCGTGGCTTTTGGTGATCATCACAATTTTTGGTTGCAAATCAAAATTTTCTGCTATAGCGCCATTTTTAGATTTACCTTGGGATGCATGCAACACATTCAGGGCTTCTAAGTTGCGAGTTTGATGTATTGGATTGGTTGCCTATGCTATATTAGTCATTTGCATTTTAATTTTTGTTATTCCAGTTAGTTTTGAGAAAGTTATGAGTGTTTTGGTGTTTCCGGTAGTGGCTGGATAGTGTGTTTTCTAGCTTGAAGAATTAGAATAGCAGTAGTGTTCAAGTGTGGTGTGATTTTGATAGTGGATTGTTTGAGATTAGCATTAAGCTTCTTATCTTATCTCATATCTCTATTTTGTAATATTGTTTCAGTAGTATTGATCAATCATTCTTGTTGTTCTTATTTGTAATTCCCACTGCATAAGTGGAAGAGGCTGGCTTAGCCGCCTTCTTGCTTTGTAATTCAGTTTATGTACTCAGTCCTCTCATTGAATAAGTGGTCGAATGATAAGTTTTATGCAATTGTCCTCCCGTTAAAATATGCGGTAGAGTGATAGCTTAATGTAATGTCCTCCCACTGAAATACGCGGTAGAGTGATTGAGTTTCAGTTTCTTGTTATTTCTCTTGGCTGGTTTACAGCCAAGAGTTTCAATAACCCTTCAAATTACCGCACTATAATGATTAATCCTCTTTTCAATAAACTATTTGGGAGCATGATAGAAAGACAAATCAGTATTTGGGTTGAAAAGGAGGGAAAGAGAGCAAAAGGGCAAGCAGGCTTTAGGCCAAAGCACTCTACTATTAATCATTGCATTACATTCAGACATATGATTGATGAGGTATGGGACAAACAAGGAGAGGAAGTCTTTTGCTACTTTGTTGATTTCAAAAAAGCTTTTGACATGGTACCCAGAAGCAAATTGTGGAGTAGAATGGAAGAGTTGGAAATTCTAGAACAATATAGAGCTATTGTTCATAGATTGTATGACCAAGTCTAGGCTAAGATATGAACCAAACAAGGATTCAATCAACTGTTTCCGGATTCGATTGTGTGTTATTGTGTTCATCTTGATGATGGATCACGGAGTGTCATGATCCGAAACGTTGATGAAAAAATAACACACAATCGAATCCGAAAACAGTTGATTGAATTTTCATGGATTGTGAAAACCTTATGTCTATAACAAACAAGGATTATCAGAATGCTTTAGAAGCGACATTGGGGTCAAACAGGCCTACCCATTATCTCCTACTCTATTTGGGATATACATTGACAAGAGAGGAATGGATAGACAAGTTTGGTGGAGGGGGAGTTCATTTGATCAATTATGTAATAAAGTTGCTTTTGTATGTTGATGATCTTATTTTAATGGCAAAAACATCACAAGATTTAAAGGAACACTTAAAGGCTCTATAACATTTTTGTCTTGAGATGGAGATATAGGTGAACACTAGTAAAACCAAGGTCATGATCTTTACCTTGAAGAGAAAGAAGGTCCATAGAGAATTTGTTTTTAAGGGCAACCTCTTACAAATAGTCAATGAATATAAGTATCTTGGTTTAGGCTTCCACAATAAACTCAGTTGGGAAACATGTAGAGCAAAAAGGATCCAAGGGAGATGGAAGGCCTTATACTCACTCCAAAATAGATGTAGAAGAGCTGAGCTATGTGACTGGAAAACTAAGAAAACACTTTTTGGGCTTCTTGTGGTTCTGATGGTACTATACGGATGCGATGTATGTTGTAGTAGCACTTCAGCAAGGAAATGGAGACAAATAGAGAGATTACAAAAACATTTAATTACGACTAGCCTCAAGATTAAATCATCTATCCCATACGAGATTATCCTAGCGGAAGCAGAGGCTTTTCCTATTGAGGCATGAACTATGTTTTGACTATTAAGTTATTTAAGAAGGTTAGAAAACATGTAGATACATCACTGGCCAAAAATGGCAGTGAGAGAGAAACTAGACAGAAGGAAGAGCACACGGATGAAACAAAACATTAAATGGATGAACAAGTGGGATATTAACATGAAAGATTGCCCAAATAGCAATGGAGAAATAAAAAAGTACGTGCAAGAAAGATTCAAAGAAAATATGTGGGCAAATCAAATAGAGAGAAAAAAAGGAATACCATATCAGGCATTTCAATCCTACACATGACCATACATAAAAGAACTACATAAGAATGGACATAAAATGGAAGGCAAAAATGTTAATTTTAATTTCTTAGATAAGGACCAGCTCACATCAACTTAGATGTGAAACAGGAAGATGGATGACACCTAAAAAGGAATGAGAAGATAGAAGATGTAGATATTGCACTCAAGGGGTGGTGGAGACATAATGGTATTACATCATGAAGTGGCCAGCCTACTGTCATGCCCCCTCCTTAATCGTTATATATATCCTAAATGAAATAATCATTATTATTAATGAGTAATTATTTGAAATTTATTTATTTATTAAATATTACTATTTAATTAATATTTATTACTAATAATATTCTTGAAATATTCAAATAAAAATAAATAAATATTATATTATAAACATAATTTACTGTCATGCTTATCAACCACTTCTTACATGCTAGAATTCTTACATGCCTTCTAGCATGAAAGAAAACATAAATAAATAATAAAAGAACTAAATATTGAAAACCAACTCCTATACCCTTGCTAGCCGACCATAGGAAGCATTAATTAAATTACTAAGAACAGAAATGATATTAACAACAACAACGATTATGATTATTAAAAGTAGAAATTAATATGAAGTCAACGATTTCATTAATCTACAAAGACAATAGTCATTAATAATAAAAAGAACATCAGTATACAACGATTTGTTTAGGAAGGACGTGACTCCAAGTATAGTCACGCCTTTCCCAATAATCGTGGCCCTTACCCCATGTTAAATAGTGGGGTCTTTCCCTGCAAAAAGGCATCGAATGTTAAGGAAAGATAGGAAGGAAAAATTAAAAGTAAAAGGCTGTCAGTGGATATCAGCAACTTGTAACCTGCTGCCAACTGTATGTTATTACCATTATACTACAAATGTTTCATTCTTAGAATAATTTATAATAACAGAAATATAATTAAAAAATTATATATATGAAGAGAATAATTAGTAATCCATTTTGAAGATTATAAGTAGACAGTACTTAACCAGATTTACAGTGATACTACTGATTGCATCTAAATAAATAAATAAATCCATCAAAGAACATGACTATCAATTAATTTAAATATATCAAATAAGAGTTAATCAATCATATAAATTAGAGGTTCATAAATAAATAGATAAGAAGATTAAAAAATGATTGATAATTCCTGAAATATAAACTAAAAGTCTTACAACTGTCATAAACCATAATCAGTTATGTATTTTCTATTCCCCAAGGGAGATGGGTGATGCTAGGGTGACATAATCAGTTATGTATTTTCTATTCCTCAAGGGAGATGGGTGATGCTAGGGTGACATAATCAATTATGTATTTTCTATTCCCCAAGGGAGATGGGTGATGCTAGGGAGGGGTAGGATAAAACCACTTCAATAGAAGCCCCAAGGGTGAAAGGACTCCTGAAATCTGGGCTGTAGGCCCCAAGGGTGAATGGACTGAGTTTCGGTAATTTGGGTTACATTAAGGAGGTGGTGTCAAACACCCTAGGCAACCAAGCCCTCTTTCGGGAATAAGGTCAGATTGGTTTGGGTTTAGGCATGGTTTTTTAATGGCATCATAAGTTATATTACAAAGAATTAGTTAGTCATGTTCAATTAATAGCAATAGAAGATAGTAACATAGTTGTTGCTCTTGGTAATTGCTAGTGTATAAATAAGGGGCATTGCACCTACAATGATATTCGAGCCAACTATGTTGAGACACTAAATGTGAACACCTTAAGTAACCTATTCAATGAAGAAAAGATAATGAGAGTTGCAAATTTTGTAATGTCCCACTTTGGAATAGAATTTAATAATAAATAATAATAGTAATAATAAATAAATTAAAAATTAAAATTAAAATATAAATTAATATAATTAAGTTAATGAATGGTCAAAATACATGCAAGGAAAAGTTGGGACTCCCTCAAACATGGGATATAAAAGGGAGAAGAGAACCTCATTTTGAGAGGGGGATAATTTGGGAATCAAAAGTCCAAATCTAATTTAAATAAGAAGTGCCAATCTGATTGTGAAATGTTGTGTCCCTTTCAAAGGGCGGAAGTAATGAAGAGTTCCACTCTTTCAAAGGGTGCTAATGGTGAAAGGGTGTGTCTCTTGCCAAAGGGAATCCATAATGAAGAGGTGTGATCTCTCCCTCGCATTGAGAGATAAAGGAAAGGAGTCAATAGCATTCAGTGACATGATCATTGATCAGATTAGATTAGAACTATTATTAAGTTACAGGAATTGGCAGCCTCCTACTACAGGACGTTACAGACTTCCTAATCAAAATACATAGTAGAAGATCCAAGAGGTAGAAGAAAAAGGAGTTTTAGTAGTCACGGTATTTTGTTTGGGCTTTGTTTGAGTCTTGCATGCTTCTTTTGCTAGCTATCTGTGGGCCCCATAGATTGTTAGGCCTAGTGGATGTTATTAAAAACATTCATTCATCCTGCTTTTAAAGTCCTAGTAGAATCCTCTGGAAGGATGGCATTTAACCTCTTTTGAAGCTTCTAGAGAAAACACTTTATTTAATAAAGTGACTTTATAAGATTTATATATTTTTCACTTTAGTCAATTAAATTAGCTAAAATAAGGTTATCTTATAATCCTCCACCTTAGTCTAAGGGTTAAAAAATAGGCTAGTGGACTCCCTTGGATCAATAAAATTGCATATACATCATCAAAAACTTATGGCTATCTATTTTAGGTAGATTTAATTTTGGACCTTGGCAAAGTTGTCATATCCCTTTATTTTGTTTATTAGGGTTATACCCATCTTGGTGGTTTTGTTGGTTCTTTAATTTTGACATTTAAAATTTTTTTTTATCTAAGCAAGTGAATTAAATAACTTATCCTTAATAAAATACACCATTGTTTATATCTTGGTGGAATTATTCCTTCGATTTTAGGTGGTAAACAATCTAAAATGTTATTGGATTCAATATTAACAAGAAAGTCCTCGAAAAAATTCGATGTTCATATTTTAACCAAATTATGACCTTTAAATTAATTTGCTTAATAAATATTTATAAAAAAACAATCCTAAGTTACACATTGTATTTGGTCGATAACAATAGCAAAGAATTAACTTAATATAATCATTCATAAGCTTTCAAAAAATATTAAAAAAATTTAAAAAATTGTGGTATGTAGAGAAAATTAATTAAAAATGATAAAATGAAAATGCCTTGTAAAATATCAAAATAATCTAATTTTTAATAGGGACTTGTATTTTATGTATACCTCAAAACCAAAAAAAACACGAAATTGTATTATATTTGTAAGTTATGGCAAAAACAAAATTCTTGGCCTAGATCATAATTCTAATACTACTTATTATGATACTTTTTGGAAATAAAAACAAAAAACAATATATTAGCAAACCACTTGGAGGGGGTGACCTCCGATAATAAGAAATTAATATATGAATTTAGTGTTTTGAAGTTATAATGAATGGAGAGAGGCTTATGGTTTATAGGATGCATCCCCTCATCCTAATTAAGAGAGATTGAGCTAATAACTAAAATTAATGTTAAGATTAAGCATGTCACAAATGATTTACCTTATTATATTTATAATATAGAATATTAAGGGCTTTGCATACTTCTTGGCCTCACATGATCTCATCTTATGACGAGTAATTCATCTATGCAAAATAAGAATCATGTTGCACAATGTCCATGCCATGTGCACTACAAAAAAAATGTTGGCATCAACAATACCTAGATACATTTTTTGGTAAAAATGATAAAACAGATGGAAGGCTAAGAAAAATTTGGTGTTGTACCCAAAAATTGGAAATTTCTAAGGGATTGTAAAGTTAAAAGTAAACCAATAAAACGATTTTAGGTGTCAATAATACCCTCTATTCAAGATGAACCTTATAGAAACTAGGGTATAGGGAATGGTCATTATAATCTTGCTCCCAACCATGCTGAAGTGGCTAGTAGTACAAGACCTCTAATGCTCGCTTCACTTACCTATAATTTGGTTCCCCTTGGACAATCCATTTTATGTTATTGTGTAATATAGCATTGTGTGACCTTGAAAGTCTTGCACTCAATTATTTTTTGTCTTTTGGTATAGATCTATTATTTCGTAATATGTGCCACCTAATAGCCCTTTTATTTTTTTGAATGAAACAAAAAAATGTTAACTAATTAGTTTACTTTTACATGATGAAAGCTATACCGCCCCAACATGGTATATGATAAAAAAAAATATAAATATCTATTTTTAATAAAACAATGCAAATGCTTTAGTTATTATTTTAAAATATTTTTTTTAAAATGTCAATAATCAATAAAAAAAATATAGCAATCTAATATAAATCTTTATATAGCAAGTTTTTTTATTTTATATTAAAAATATATAAAACAATCTTAATAATATTTTAAAAAAGTTAACTAATTTTTTTAATTCATATTAGAAACTATTCTAAAAATATATATTAAAAATATTCTAAAACAATTTGTATTTTTTAATAAATATTATAAAATGGTATATATAAATATTATAAATTAGAATACTATATTATATTTACCTATAATATTTTTTTATGGTTTATTAATAATATCATAAATACAATTTTTATAATAAAATAACATGTCAATCTTTACTTCTCCGTATGGGGAGTTTAGGCGGGAGCTTTGGGCAGGGAGATCAAACGGGAAAGTCTGCGACTCAAGTCGCTGGTAGTCCACAAGGCGTGTGGCATTATGGACAAGAAGGGGAAGGGCCAACAATTTGCCAATGAGGAGACAATTGTCTGTCGTGAAAGAGGTTCAAAGTTGTTACTACCTACCGATGTTGGGGTTTTGCCAAATCCCGCCACTAGTTCTGGTGCGGCTGTGTCTGTCGAGCAGAGGTGGATTGGTGAGGCTTCGAGATCACGACAAGGGAAACGGATGGTGGGTTCATTCTTGTTGCAAATGTTATTTCCGTTAATCTGAAAGCAGAGACGGAAGAGGAAATAGATCATAATGTTTATGTTCTTTCCTTACATGGTGTGATATATCGGTTTAGGGGTTTTTGGCCTAGCCTCCCTCGACTGCATACCTGGATCTCAGAACATTGGGAGCCTCTTATTACTGGTAAAGTTCAGATTTTCCCCATGGTTAAGGGATTTTTTATTTCAAAGTTTGCTCTGATTTCAACCCTTCTAAAACGTTTAATAAAATCCCGATTTGGGTTCAGCTTCCTAATCTCCCCCTTCATTTATGGGTTGATTCTCTTTTAGAGGAAGTGGGTGATGCCCTTGGAAATTTTTTGATGGTGGATGATGAATCATCTAATGTTTTTCACTCCACCTTTCCCTGCATTTTGGTTGAAATGGATGTTTCAAAAGGGCTGCCTGCTGAGATTACTCAAATCTTCTAAGGGTTGTTGGGTTCAATCTGTGGACTATGAAGGGATTTCCTTCTGGTGTAGAAGATGTTTTAAAACTGGTCATGCGGCTGCACAAAAAGGCAATGACGGCTACGTGGTGGAAAGGTGCTTCTCAACAGCATTATACGGTTGAGAAAAAATCCAAGCAACATAGGAGTTTTTCTCAGGGGGTTGCGATGGACTCACAAGGTCTTGGGTCATCCTCTCTGGATGTCATAAATGGTGGGGCTGTTGAAGCTGTGCAAGATTATCATGTTGAAACCCCTAAAGAGAGAGAGAATGGGCCTTCTTTTGACATGACTCTTTGCTCCCATAAGAGTAGCTCTAAATGTAAATCCTGATGGTTTTTGGTTGGGGGCTGGTTTTGGGCTGGTTGTTGGCTATTCTTTTTGCAGCTCTTGTTTTAGGTTGTGGGAGCCTATTTTTAAAACCCATGTATTTGGCTTTGGGTGCCATATTTATCCACGGTTATCTGGTGCTTTCATGTTCCTTTTGTTAGGACAACTTTCTATTTGAGGGTTCCAGATCCATCCAAAATCTCTTTGTAAAGAGTTTCGGATCCCTTCAAAGCTTGTTTTTGCCTTAATCAAAAACATGTCAATCTTTACTATCTAATACAATATAAGATTGTAATATACAATTTGAAAGTGAAAAAAATTCATATAGACCATCAAATTCCACACCTAGCCCCACATGGAGTTGTACAAAATCATGCTAAAATTGGCAAAAACTTGGGACATGACTCTTCTTTTATTCTAAATTAATTTCTACATTTGAGGGTAAAATAAAAACTTAGAACAAAACTTTACTTCCTACAATCTTAAAACTAAAATACATCCTGTTATGTTCTCACACATGTTTTAGTTATTGAAATGTGTGCTGTTTTTACCAATTAATGCAGTTAATTGCTTCAACCCACCTTGATTGATTCTATAAATTGCGTTTCTTGCAGGTTGGCCAAAAACAAACTAAATGAGTCAGAAGCTTATAAATATTTTGTCTTGCGAGCCCAGAAAATAGCAATATCCCATGGTTATGACCCTATCAATTGGTAAGAATTGCAAAATCTACTATTCATACACAAATAGTATGCTTAAACTAATGTTTGGGGTTCACAGGGAAGAGACGTTTAACCACTTTGGAGGAAATTTAAATCCTAAAACAGTTGTACACAATTGGTAAGCCATACTCGTTTATTTGATTTGAGAATATTAAAGTTCAGATGAAGAAAGTGTTTTGGATTCATTATCGTTACAATTTACCAGACACTGGATTAGGAAAGCAAATATTTGGCATACAGAGGAGTATGAAAATTATATTGTTTGGAAAGACTTATTTGATTTATTGTTTAGGCTTGGTAATGGAGTTGCACCCAGAGTTACAGAAGCTGGATTCAGATGTATTGTAAGTAACCAGGACAAATGGTACTTGCACTACTTGGACACCAGTTGGGAGGAATTCTACGAGAATGAACCATTGACTAATATCACCAACCCAAAGCAGCAGGCGTTGCTGATTGGTGGTGAGGTTTGTATGTGGGGAGAAACAGTGGATCCCTCTGACATTGAGCAGACTATTTGGCCACGTGCTGCTGCAGCTGCAGGTATGTATGTGTCTGTGTTGTCTGTGTCCGTGTCTGGAAAACATACTCTCTCTGTTATGGGCTTCAACTGACTTGGATTTTCACTCTCCTCCCTTTTCAAGAGCGTCTGTGGACTTCATTTGATAAAATTGCAAGAGACCCAACAAAAGTTGCAAACAGATTGGCAAATTTCAGGTGTCTACTAAATCAAAGAGGAGTTGCTGCAGCTCCTTTGAATGAAACCGGTCGCGGTGCTCCTCCAAACCCTGGATCATGTTACATGCAGTAGTTGCTGCAATTATCACAAAATAAAGATTAATGCCTTCCCTTCAATTTTCAGAGAAGAGCATGACCATGCATTGTTTTATTGTATCACTCTAACTGGAGAAATATTGGATATCACATGTTTTTGAAACACTTGGATTGAATAAGAGGAACAATTATATCATCTTGCTGCAATAATCACAAAATAAAGATTAATGCCTTCCCTTCAATTTTCAGGGCAGAGCATGACCATGCATTGTTTTATTGGATCACTCTAATTGGAGAAATATTGGATATCACATTTATGAATGTAGAAATTCTATTGCAATCACTGATTATTAATCTCCTATCTCATAAAAATTATTCAACTGCTGAAAATAAATTTACAGCTGAATATCGAAAAATAACACAACTGCAACTTCACTAAAAAATACGGAAAGAAATAAGCAACACAAGGACACAATATTTTTGGACAATCGTCCCTGGAAAAACCCCTAAGGGAAAACCAGTTCTACAGATGGAAAATATATTAATCTTCAGCAATATAAGAATTACAAGAGAATTCCTTGCCTCTTACTGGCAGAACTCCGACAAACTCCTAATGTCTCCTGCTGATATCCTCCATTGCTATATCAACGCTATCACTGCGCCTCTTGCTAACACTGCAAGACTATTTGCTATCATTGCAAATTCTTCTCAAAACTTCTTATTTTCCAAATGACCCATGACCCCTTTTTATACTACTCTGTTGGAAAACCAACGGCCAAGATTAATTCAAACCAACGGTTGAGATTAAGACAACTCAATAACCAATAACTAATTTTGGCTATGAGGTGTCACCTAAAAAGAGCCACTATTAAATAACAATTGTTTTTATCTTAACAATACTTGTTTGACAAAAACAACCATTTTCTAATTCTAGGTCATGACGAACAGCTGTCCAAAACTACCCATAACTAATGCTGTTATTTCTGGGTAAGGACGAACAGCTGTCCAAGCTACCCATAATTAACAATGAAACACTTGGATTGAATAAGAGGAACAATTATACTATCTTGCCTCAATGTATGAAAGTTAAAATAGCAGAATTCTCAAGTGGATCATCTAAGCTCCTTGGTTGCTTTACTTGCAAGAGCAGATTACTGATTCTGGTACTGTACGGATATGGGTTCCGGTTCAACAGGTTTGTAATGTGGATTGGAGAGTTGGGTTGGTTCATATAAAATTTATGCAAATTCCTCAAAGCATCTATAAAAGACTTTTTCTTAATAAATATAAATATAAAAAACATATATTATAAAAAATACGACTATTAATTTTAAATTTATTAATTAGTTTTTTAAACTATGAGTGCTCGATTTCATTTGATTAGTAAACCACTTTCTAAACAATAATTGTACATTTCAATAATAAACCAACACAATTTTGCGAAGTAAGTAAAGGTTATGTCATTGATGTGGAACGCAATAATTAAAATGAAAAATCTAAAATAAATTCTAAAAATTGTCAAAATGTATGATTATGTATTGAATTTGGTTTGGGTTTGTCCATGATGAACTCACTTACTGCAAAATGCCCTTGACCAAACTTTGTGGATAGGTTGACCTAGAATTCAAACTAGATACTGTAATATCCTAAAATTGGTCATCTAAACCATGGGCCTCTAATCTCGACAACATCACCAAGGTCATAACCAAAGACAATTAAATCAATTTTGAGCACACAATTAATTAATTCTTCAATCATTAAATGTCACATGGCAAGTGAATTATTCTATATTTATTTATTTAATTAATTAAATCATTCCAAGAATATCATTTTGATCAATTATCCTATTTAATTTATTAAATATCCTAACATATTCAATTAATTAATAAATTTGTCATTTAATAAAGTAAAAGAATTGAATTGAGAGAAAAATCAAACTTGAGATATTATTTTTTTCTTCTAAATTGAGAACTTGAAATTAGAAAAACAATTAAATTGAATTATTAATCATTCTCTAAAATTGGAACTCAAAGCTTTTGAGAAAAGAAGTTCAGTTGTATTAAAAAGACTCTTTTCTTGAATACATCAAACAATGGCATAAAATTACTTATTTTTATCTCAAGTGCATGGAATTAATTGAATTATATCTCTAATGCAAACTCAAACTTATAATCTGAATGCATTTCAATTAAACTATAATTGGAATCTATCTCAAGGTTAACTGAATCTTATTTCTTAATTATTTCAATTATCCTAAATTGTGTTTTTTCTTTATCTCTCTTGTGATTCTCTATAAATTCGACCTTCAACACTCATTCAAAACACCTTGGAGATTTATTGTTATGATACATTTTTTGCTTTGGAGTCATTGAATACATTGTGCTTGCTTTTTGAGATTATTGCATCTTAGTTTAGTTTTTTGCATATTTTCATGATTGTTTGAATTCATATAGCTTACTACTCATCCATCTTGCTTATTATTCATCCATCTAGCATAATCTTGCATCCATTTAGCTTAATCTCATGCTCATATAGATTAAATCCTTCATCTTGGTGTAGTCTAGTCACTAGTGTTGCTTACACAAATCTGAGAGCAATCTTATACTCGCATCTTTTAGAAGGCAATTAGTCGATTTGTTATGGTTTTCATATTTATGCTTATATTTGTCTAACCATACATGTAATGACTTAATTGAAGTGTTGTGTCTTGCAACTTACAGACTTATTCCACTTTTTCACACACATTCCTGGCGCCCATCGTGGGGCAGAAGACTACATCTTTCAGCCTCAAAGATTAACTTTTTCTTATTTTTTAGATTTTTATTTTTTCGGATTTTCGTCCGTACAATTTTTGTGAATTATCGTATGAGTTTTCCCACTCTACCAAACGACAAAATGCAGGTATTGTACGATCTAGTACGGATTATTGTATGACTCGGTGAGAATTGTCGTACGATACTTTGTATTCTGGGTTAAAAAGCAGATTTCTTTCTTCGAGTTTTCTCAGTCATTTTTCATCATACTAACACTAACCCTGGCTGCTTGTTCGTCTGTCTGAGAATATTTCACAGCCTAATCAGTTTTTTTGCAGAACGCTTATTGAAGAGTATGCTTGTCCAACAAAGACAATATGACTACTGATTCGTTGTATTTGTAGGTTGCCTGAGGAGATTCGAGCAAACATTGAGTATTCATTAAATTCATTTTTTAGGCATCTAACTTGCTATCTGATTAAAGAACAAATCTATCTTTCGTGTTTTAAGAAAATTCTGAGAGGTAGGGGAGTATGCTTTTGTCTGTATAGGCAATCAAAAATCTAGACCCTTGAAGCTTTTTTCTAAGTTTGAGATTTGTATATCTTTAGCGGGCCTGCCCTCCCAAGGAGCTAATATCTCTAAGCCATTACAGTCGATGAGAGGGGAACGACCAAAGTGGGAATGGCTAAACGCCAAGTACTCCAACTCACTATAAAATAAACATGATTTGATGAAAATCAAGTCAACGACAGCGCTCAGGAATAGATCTCCTTTGTACCTTTGGGTATATTAAACCTTGGTTTTCAAGGCTGGGAGACCTCTTAATTGAGTTTATACCTCGACACGCCGAACAAATCCCTTACTAGTTCCAATTAAAATTAGAAGCTACCTGGTTCACCTTCGAAAGGGGGGATAATCTTTATGCAAGAGAGATAGTAACTCTCCTAAGATACTTGTCATTTCATGCCTCCATTAGTGTTTGGAGTCAGCTAATACGACATTGAGAATCCATTGCATGAGACTCGGCGGCCATATTTTGATTAGCTATTGGGTGTGTACCTGAGTCTACAAACAAAGGTTTTCTTCTCTCACCAATTTCCATAGGGTTTGCATGTTGTGATTGGAGTCATTACACATATTGCGTGTTTTCTATGTTTTCATCCCTGAAACTGAAATTGAAATACCAAAACTGGAGAAAACAATAAACAACTCAATAGTCGAAACTCTGTCCATGTCAAAACTAGTCTATCTTAGCTGTCCAAAAAAAATCAGTCCATCTCAAAACTAGTCGTCGTCAGTCATTAAAAACTTGGTTTGTCATAAATTTTGTCTCTGTCTAGAAATCTATCGTATGAGTCTTCTGATTTATCGTCCTGCTACATATCTATGTCGTACGCAATTTAATCCAGTCTAACAGTCTGCCATCTGAGTCTGCATTATGTGTCGTACGAGACCTGAAAAATTGTCGTCTTGATTAGGGAAGTGTCGCTTGACCCTTGATCCTGTGTTGTACAATAAAACTTTGCTTTCACCAATTTGTCGTTTCAGACTTACCCATCTGTCATACGGTCATAGGTAGCAACTCGTACGAAATACTGCTAATATCGTCTTAGAGCTATTAGACTGTCGTTTGGTCCTGTAAAACCCGTTGTACGAATCTCTGATTTGTCAGTCCAGAACAGTCAAACTTGCCTAAAATAGTCTACAACGAGCATAAAACTGGTTATCATCATTTTGAGCATAAACAAATCTGAACAGTGCACTTATGCCGTAATGTTGCATGATTTTGTCGATCATCTTCAAGCTAGTTCAATCAACTATTTATCAAACTTGAGTCACTTAGATAACGTCTTACATAGGATAGATCATTCCTGAAACTAGACTGAGTCTTAGTCACTTCTCTTAAATCAAATTAGGTAACTTAGATAAAACGTCTTACACAGGATAGATTGTTCCTGAAACCAGACTGAATCTTAGTTGCTTCTCTCAATCGATACGTTAAATGAACAACTAACTTTAAATTTGATCTTGAATTCTGCATCACAAACAACTTTAGGTCACATCAGTCAATAAAAATGCCTATTCAAACTAGAAGCTCTTCTAAAAATTCTGACAAAAGTAAGAAGCCCATGGCTACCTTGGCCCAACAAATTCAAGATCTCAAGAAAGAAATATATGACATTCAAGCCCAACAAAAAGATTCAATGACCCCTCTTGAGATAAAAATTTGTGATATTAAGAACACTAGACTTCAAGAAATGCTAAAACAATTACATAAGATGGATCAAAAAGTAATTGAAAATCAAAAGCCAAATCTCATACAAGATCATAAGACATCTTCACCAAGACAAAAAGACATCTATCCCCCAGATAGACAGTTTACACCTTTGGGGCAATCTATTGAGTTAGCTTTGGAAGAGCTACTTGAACATAATCTTATCATATTGCCTAAAAAGACCACATGGGGATGTGAGGTTTTGAGTATTTACTGTGCATATCATAGACATAACAAACATAAGACTTCACATTGCCTAGAATTAAAACATAAGATTCAAGATCTCATTGATAATGATGTCATTGAAATTGAAGATCCTAATGAGTCACCTAAGGAAAAAGAAGGAACTATTTCCAAGCATGATCAAAATTATGAACTTGTGTCTAGCAATAAACCACATGTAGCCTCCATCTCTTCCATGATGCCTCCATATCCTAAGGCTTCTCAACAACAATCTATACCATATCCCTCAAAGGATGAACCTAATGATGAAACTTCTCATGTTGATCCTCCAGGGCTATCTCAAGGGCCATTCCATCCAATGGTTGAAAAAGATCTTACCTCCCAAGAATCCCATGAGGATCCCATTATACCTTTCCATTTATTCCAAGACGATCCCCTTCCATCTCAAGAGAAAAGCATACTTCCCAAGGAATATCATGATGCCTCTTCTACCTTTTCAAATGATCCTATTCAAAATAAAGAGTCAAATACTCTATCCAATGGTCCTCTTCCATGTCAAGATCAAAGTATACCTTCATCTCCTTGTCATAATCCTCCACATTCACCTTAAGGATCCATCATGCCCACAAAGCCCTCTCATGATCCTACAAGTCAAAATATTTATAAACGCAAAGGAGTAGACCTTCACAAGCAAGAATCCCTCCATGTTAAAGAAAATATTAAGGGTCATGGCCTCAGTGACATTCCTCAAGATGGTGGTATCCCTACTAAACCAAAATCCAAGTACACGCCTTCCCCTTCATCTCTTCCATCTATTTTAGAACCCTATATTCCTCCATCCCTTGTGCAGGATCAACAAAGGCGTACATATTCACGTACCTTCCATCCATCTAGAAGGACACAAAGGTTCACTGAGAAAAAGAAAGCAAAATCAAATGCTATATGGGTTCCTAAGGCACTTGTAGAAGCAAGGCGTTCCAAGAAACTACAAAAGCATGAAAAATAAAAAACTATGTGGATTCCTAAGCGTCTCCTTGAAGCACAACTGTCTAAAGAAAAATTCAAATCAACAACCAAGATTGTTGTTCCTCCATCCAAACCTTCCAAATCCATTTCTCCATCAGCTCCTTCATCTATTTTGGATCTTTATGCCCCAAAATCTCTGGTTGTTCCTCCATCCAAATCTCAAAATTTGAGATCCACTTTTCCTCCATCAATCCACCATCCCTCAAGATGTGTGCCAATGGTGATACCGCAAATGTTTCCATTCGCTCATGCACCAAAATTTCAATACCTAGTCCATTATCCAACGCCTCCTTTTCATCCTTCCATACCCCTTATCCAATCCTTTGCATAAGACTTTACCCTAGTTTCATCGCAAAATCCAAAAAAATAAAATAAGGAAATCAACGTTGGAGATGTTGGACATGTACACTTAGCCGAGTACTTCTTGGAAATCCATCTTTATGCTGGACCAGTGAACTACCTACACAAAACTCCCTGACCCTATGAACAACATGCACCTTAAATGATATATATCTAAGGGTTGGGTTAGTTTAGCATTTTCTTTCTGCACTGCATATCATTTTCTTAAAAGCACCGCATCACATATAGTTTCTTTTTCAAATGCATCTCATTCATACAATTTCTGCATTTGCATATAGCAGCATTAATAAAACAAGGCAACTGTCCAAGTTTATCATTTGTTTGCATTCAAGACAAACAAGGGTCATCTCCTTTCTTAGATATTCAGACATGAAGTCCTTGAGGTCATAAAGTCATTCATTTTTAACATTACCTTGTGACGACGCTTTACTTATGGTTGGGTAGTGATTTCACTATTTCAGACTTGTTAACCCAAAATCTATCAATTTCTATATCTCAAACACATTAACAAATCTCTAATTCATTCTAGACACCTAGTTGATCATATGACTAGTGAAAAATCTAAAATTCTACTTTAGCAATGTTGTAATTGTCACACCCAAGTAGGTTTCATTACTTACAAGTAAAGGCAAGAAAAGAAAAAAAAAAGGTGCTATGCCAAATATTCATCTTAAGGCAAAAGAGCAATGATATATAACTGAAATATCATGCATGCAAGTGTGACAAAAATCTTGACTATGGGAACATGTGAGTAACTCCATCAAGGCTATGGAGTAATATTCAAGAAATTACAGTCTATAACCTCGTCGTAGCTCTAAAATCTTGCTGGCAGCGAGGCTCTATTCGGGATACTTTTGAAGTTAGAATAATCCACATAGCTAGTCATATAGGATGCTAAGGATCTTTAGTGAACACAAGAGCAATAATTAACTCATTTGCACTCACATGGGCAAAAGAAGATCAAAGTTTCAAGAATCTATGGGGAAGTTTTCTGCGTCTCCATTTGTAAATCCTAGTCACTAAGTGTGTTAATTTGGGTGTTCCAAGGGACCTTAAGGATCGATTGACCGCTTATCTATGAAATGTTTTGTACCTCCAATTCAATTGGTTTATTATAAAGTGCTAAACAAACACAATCATCCTTGTTTGAATAGGAAATGCATCTTCATCATGCATATTGCATTAACATAGGTCATATCAAAAAATCATTGTCTCCATATGCATTCTATGGATCATCATGTCATATAGGTCTGCATACTAGGGACATAGCTAAGAAATTTTTTTAAAAAAATCATAAAATGTCTTGAATAAACTCC
This sequence comes from Cryptomeria japonica, assembly GCF_030272615.1. Taxonomy (NCBI): domain Eukaryota; kingdom Viridiplantae; phylum Streptophyta; class Pinopsida; order Cupressales; family Cupressaceae; genus Cryptomeria; species Cryptomeria japonica. The sequence goes on along the minus strand of NC_081405.1, from coordinate 408,500,269 downwards.
TAAAAATCATAAAATGTCTTGGAAAAAATCCTAAAAATAAAAAACTCACAAAATCAAAAAACTAAAAATCCAAAGCAAGAAAGCATAAACTATCCTTCAAACCAAATCAACCACAAACAAACTCTTAAGGTCTGCAATCACACTTATTGCATGTCTTGTTAATCAATCTATCAAACTCTATCAAACATCAACATGTCTTATACAAGGAAGGGTACACTCAAAACTAGACAGATCGGTCTTATACGGGGTACTTAATCTTTGAAACTAGATATTCCTATCAATGGTCACCAAATCAAAACAATGACATAGATCAGTATGGCTGTTGGATTTTGTCCAGGTTTGTCTTATCTCCTGTATTGAAGTGTTGCATCTACGCTTTCGCTTGTACATATCTTTTAGTCACTTTTGTGACATCCTGGTTCTTTTACAACCCTCGTCGCTTGAAACTGATCAATGTCCTAGTCTTAGGGTAATTGACTGAACAATTTACGTGTCTTAAGCAGTATCAACCAAGTCATCATTCTGTCAGTGATATCCGGTCATCCAATCTGAGTCAGTCACCTGTCTCCTAACTACTGAAGAGTTTTATCACTGAGTACACAAGCAAAACAACATTACTGAAAACAATCACTAAATAGTTTGAGATATGAATGAAAATTTTCTTTGTGTGTTGTCTTTTATATTGGTTTTTGATTATTATTCCCTCTGAGTAACTCGAGGAAGTCTATGTTGACTAAGAGGAGCAAGGATTGGGGGCATACTATTTTCTTTGTTTTCTGTTTGTAGGAATGATTCCGATGATCTGGAAACATCTAATCAGCTAGGTGTCTGTGATAAGAACCTTCACATCAAGGTGAAATCGCCACACATACCTCGACTCCACTTATTTGTATGCTACAGGGAGGTTTTTATCATTTCTTTGTCTGTTTTGAGGGAATTTCTTTAAATGTGCAATTTGGGTCCATGTGTAATCTGTCCAAGGATATGAATGAAAAAAGGGTCATTGCAGACAAGATAATTAATATTGCACATGAAAAGGAAGGAACTCTAATCTTCCTGCTATGTTTGTAAACGCTCAGTGATGAATATTAAGCATTCCAAATCCAGTGACTAGTTTAAGTTGCATTCATTCTGCATTTTCTACATTTAGAGTGATTTCTGCATGATAACAATGATCTCTTTATCTTTTGAATGAGAGTTTGAAGTTTCATCATTTCTAAGCTAAGTGCTCTTTTTAATCTTTTCTCCGATCGAGTATGTTAGAGTAATTGGGTCTTTACTTGATTAATTAAACATTATTTGTTTAATTCTTTAAGTTTCCAATTATCTTTTTACACTTAAGCTAACATTAGGTGCATATAATTAATTATTTTAATTAATTATTATGTGCAAACCTAGGGTTTTCCCCTTTTAGGGTTTCTTGACCTATTAGAGGTTACTTTTTCTTTTCATTGTATCATTTTTTCAATATACATTTTCTGGTGAATTGGAGCTCTCTTTTTTGGAGAATATTTTTCCTGTGTTTTTCTTGTTCGTCAGATTTTGCTTTATTGCTTCTCCTTGTAACAGGTTATTCGGCTTGCAGAAGATCTTCAGGCTACTATGGGGTTGTATTTCTCAACTCCTATATGGTATCAGAGCTCAGATCTACAGCTACCTGTTCCTGTTTTTTGGGAATTTTGCATTTGAAGCAGATCTGGAGTTTCAGGCATTTTTTGTGTGCTTAGGGTTAAGGTTTTTTTTTTCTGAGCACTTTGGGCCTAAACGGACCTCACCATCGTGCTCAGAAGACTCAAAAACCCCTATAGTCATAAAATTTGTCCATTTTTGACCCCTGAGCATCTGGGTGATTTTTTTTCTCCAAGCCAGGTTGTACGACCCTAGCACGCAAATCGAGAAAACAATTTACAAAAAAAAAATTGTCTTTTTACGACATGCAGGCCGAATTGTTTTGATTTTTCAAAAAAAAATTTTACAAAAAAAAAATCAAACAAATCAAAAAACGCATAAAAAAAAAAGTTTTTTTTACCCAAATTTTAGGGTACCGGACCTGACAGTCCGGTGCCGTACGGACCTGTCAGGCCAGCCCCACTGGCGCTGCAGGCCTCTGGCTCAGGCACCAGCTCCGGCTCCCGCTGGCTTTTGCCGTCGTCCGTGACGTCCTCACCGCCAGCCGCTCCGTGACGCCTCCCGCCGACGGAAACTCCCTCCGGCAACAGACCTCCTGGTTCCGCGCTGCTCCGGCAACAACCCCGCCGCTCCAGCCACCGCTGGCGAGCCACCACCGTCGGGTTGCGCCACCTCCACCGGGCCGCACCACCTCTGCCCGACCCAAGCGCCTCTCCGCCTCTGAGCCACCTGCGCCCGGCCCGAGCCCCACCTCCGCACGGAGCACCACCAGCCCCTCCTCTCTAGTCTTTTTGAGAGGGGGTTGGTTTTTTGGGCCTAGATCGTGCATCCAGAGTCAGATTTTGGCAAACGAATAGGCGTTGGAAAGGTGATTCCGAGCCGGACCTCGTGGTGGTGGATTTTTTTTCCTAGATCTATTGTTTGACTGTTTTTTTTACCAATCAAAGTCAGGCTTCTTTTCTGCACTTCCGGGGTCATAGAATGGGCAAACGGACTCCATTTTTCGAAAATGAATAGGTGTTGGAAAGCTCTCAGCATGCTCTATTCAGATTTGTGATCTTTTTTCTTAGAATTTTCACCAGGTACATGAGATATCAGTTTGAAGTTTTTTTGCTTATGCACTACTTCCTTCTCAGTACTATGTACTAGGGTTTGGGTTTCTCCATTGTGGGGGGGTGTTTTTTTTTCTCGCTTTCTGTCATTTATATAATAAATCAGGAACACCTAAACTCTCAAAACAAACAAACCCTTCTGCATCTTTTGTCTATTCTAAAAGATCACATAATAAAAACAACCAACAAGCAGGTGCAGGTGTAGAGTTTTTTCTTTGTTCTCATGGCAGATCCTTCAGTTGAGTTGTTGACTTCACACAACTATCACACCTAGAAGCCCCGCATCACGAGGCTTCTCAGGTCACGAGGGTTGTGGGCTACTTTGGATGAGGTTCAGCGAGACCTTCATCGTCCTTATGAGGTTCTTATGTACCGGAACAAGCTAGATGAGGCCATGGGTTTGATCGCTTTGCATGTCTCCGACAGTCTTCTGTTTCACCTTGATGAGTTGCTTATTCCTCGGGATATGTGGTTGAAGTTTGATTCTCTCTTCGGGAGGGTCAATGAGATTCGGGCATTATAGATTGAGGCAGAGTTGACTTCATTGTTACCTAATACCTTTCCCACTATTGAGGATTTTTTGAACAAATTCAAGACTACCAGATCTGTTCTTCAGGGATGTGGAAAGAACAAGACCGATACATAGTGCATTCATTTGATTCTTTCGAAGCTTCAGGGTCCCTTTCAGTTTTTTGCCTCTGCTTTCTACTCCACCACGGATGGTTTGGGTACTAATTTCACCATGCCTAGCTTTGATGTCTTTTGTGAGCGCTTGTCTCGTGAGCAGTCTCATCTTTCTCAGTTGGATACGCTCTCAGGCTCCAAGAACAAAGCATTGGTTGCTCAGTCCTCTAAGGAGAAGGATAAACAGAAACAAAAACCGAAGCAGAAAAAGCCTTCTGCAGGTAGTGAGAATTCCTCCAAGCCTGCTCCTAAGTCTGATTCAAAACCAGTTCCTCCCAAACAAGGGAAATCTTCACAGTCTGGTGAGTCTTCCTCCAAGACTAAGAAGAAATCATCCGACACTTGCAGTTTTTGTGAAAAGGACAGACATCCAGTTTCCAGGTGTTGGAAACGATTAGAGGCTTTAGAGGAAGCCATGCAGCAGCATCACATTTCCTCACTTCAGGCGTCTTCTCCTTCCATAGGGAAACGTCATGCTCTCACTGCTAGAGCTTCGACCTCTGGGTCCACTTGGATTCTAGATTCTGGTGCTTCTCACCATATGACACACACTCAGCAGTTGGTTACTTCTCTTGCCTCTTGTGGTATTTCACAGATTGCAGTGGGTGACTCAGTTCAGCTTTCCGTCTTGGGTTCAGGTTCTGTCTCTTTAGATGGGGGTACTCTACAAGATATTCTGGTTGTCCCTGACATCTCGACGAACCTCCTGTCCATTTATCAGATTTGCCACTCTGGCTCTGGTAAGACAGTTGAGTTCTCACCACATGATGTGGTTATTCGGGACCTCCATGACCCTGATTTGGTTGTGGCTTCTAGTAGTGTGGATTCTGCATCTCGTCTCTACATATTTGATGAATTTGAGCCCTCTTCGGGTATAGGTTCATCTCTCATAGCACATGCAGATTCAGTGAGTAAGCTTTGGCATGAGCGATTGGGCCATGTCAATTACAGATATCTTCAGCAGATGAGTACACAGGCACTTGTTCTTGGGCTCCCACAGATTTCCTGCACTGATGGTGTTTGTCATGGTTGTGTTCTTGGCAAGCATCACAGAGATCCCTTTCCGAAGGGGAGAGCCTCTCGTGCTTTGGCACCCTTGGAGTTGATTCACAGTGATCTCATGTCATTTCCCACTCCTTTTTCAGGG
>NC_081405.1:408464197-408495197 GCF_030272615.1 Cryptomeria japonica | reverse complement strand
ACAATAAAACAATGCATGGTCATGCTCTTCTCTGAAAATTGAAGGGAAGGCATTAATCTTTATTTTGTGATAATTGCAGCAACTACTGCATGTAACATGATCCAGGGTTTGGAGGAGCACCGCGACCGGTTTCATTCAAAGGAGCTGCAGCAACTCCTCTTTGATTTAGTAGACACCTGAAATTTGCCAATCTGTTTGCAACTTTTGTTGGGTCTCTTGCAATTTTATCAAATGAAGTCCACAGACGCTCTTGAAAAGGGAGGAGAGTGAAAATCCAAGTCAGTTGAAGCCCATAACAGAGAGAGTATGTTTTCCAGACACGGACACAGACAACACAGACACATACATACCTGCAGCTGCAGCAGCACGTGGCCAAATAGTCTGCTCAATGTCGGAGGGATCCACTGTTTCTCCCCACATACAAACCTCACCACCAATCAGCAACGCCTGCTGCTTTGGGTTGGTGATATTAGTCAATGGTTCATTCTCGTAGAATTCCTCCCAACTGGTGTCCAAGTAGTGCAAGTACCATTTGTCCTGGTTACTTACAATACATCTGAATCCAGCTTCTGTAACTCTGGGTGCAACTCCATTACCAAGCCTAAACAATAAATCAAATAAGTCTTTCCAAACAATATAATTTTCATACTCCTCTGTATGCCAAATATTTGCTTTCCTAATCCAGTGTCTGGTAAATTGTAACGATAATGAATCCAAAACACTTTCTTCATCTGAACTTTAATATTCTCAAATCAAATAAACGAGTATGGCTTACCAATTGTGTACAACTGTTTTAGGATTTAAATTTCCTCCAAAGTGGTTAAACGTCTCTTCCCTGTGAACCCCAAACATTAGTTTAAGCATACTATTTGTGTATGAATAGTAGATTTTGCAATTCTTACCAATTGATAGGGTCATAACCATGGGATATTGCTATTTTCTGGGCTCGCAAGACAAAATATTTATAAGCTTCTGACTCATTTAGTTTGTTTTTGGCCAACCTGCAAGAAACGCAATTTATAGAATCAATCAAGGTGGGTTGAAGCAATTAACTGCATTAATTGGTAAAAACAGCACACATTTCAATAACTAAAACATGTGTGAGAACATAACAGGATGTATTTTAGTTTTAAGATTGTAGGAAGTAAAGTTTTGTTCTAAGTTTTTATTTTACCCTCAAATGTAGAAATTAATTTAGAATAAAAGAAGAGTCATGTCCCAAGTTTTTGCCAATTTTAGCATGATTTTGTACAACTCCATGTGGGGCTAGGTGTGGAATTTGATGGTCTATATGAATGTTTTTCACTTTCAAATTGTATATTACAATCTTATATTGTATTAGATAGTAAAGATTGACATGTTTTTGATTAAGGCAAAAACAAGCTTTGAAGGGATCCGAAACTCTTTACAAAGAGATTTTGGATGGATCTGGAACCCTCAAATAGAAAGTTGTCCTAACAAAAGGAACATGAAAGCACCAGATAACCGTGGATAAATATGGCACCCAAAGCCAAATACATGGGTTTTAAAAATAGGCTCCCACAACCTAAAACAAGAGCTGCAAAAAGAATAGCCAACAACCAGCCCAAAACCAGCCCCCAACCAAAAACCATCAGGATTTACATTTAGAGCTACTCTTATGGGAGCAAAGAGTCATGTCAAAAGAAGGCCCATTCTCTCTCTCTTTAGGGGTTTCAACATGATAATCTTGCACAGCTTCAACAGCCCCACCATTTATGACATCCAGAGAGGATGACCCAAGACCTTGTGAGTCCATCGCAACCCCCTGAGAAAAACTCCTATGTTGCTTGGATTTTTTCTCAACCGTATAATGCTGTTGAGAAGCACCTTTCCACCACGTAGCCGTCATTGCCTTTTTGTGCAGCCGCATGACCAGTTTTAAAACATCTTCTACACCAAAAGGAAATCCCTTCATAGTCCACAGATTGAACCCAACAACCCTTAGAAGATTTGAGTAATCTCAGCAGGCAGCCCTTTTGAAACATCCATTTCAACCAAAATGCAGGGAAAGGTGGAGTGAAAAACATTAGATGATTCATCATCCACCATCAAAAAATTTCCAAGGGCATCACCCACTTCCTCTAAAAGAGAATCAACCCATAAATGAAGGGGGAGATTAGGAAGCTGAACCCAAATCGGGATTTTATTAAACGTTTTAGAAGGGTTGAAATCAGAGCAAACTTTGAAATAAAAAATCCCTTAACCATGGGGAAAATCTGAACTTTACCAGTAATAAGAGGCTCCCAATGTTCTGAGATCCAGGTATGCAGTCGAGGGAGGCTAGGCCAAAAACCCCTAAACCGATATATCACACCATGTAAGGAAAGAACATAAACATTATGATCTATTTCCTCTTCCGTCTCTGCTTTCAGATTAACGGAAATAACATTTGCAACAAGAATGAACCCACCATCCGTTTCCCTTGTCGTGATCTCGAAGCCTCACCAATCCACCTCTGCTCGACAGACACAGCCGCACCAGAACTAGTGGCGGGATTTGGCAAAACCCCAACATCGGTAGGTAGTAACAACTTTGAACCTCTTTCACGACAGACAATTGTCTCCTCATTGGCAAATTGTTGGCCCTTCCCCTTCTTGTCCATAATGCCACACGCCTTGTGGACTACCAGCGACTTGAGTCGCAGACTTTCCCGTTTGATCTCCCTGCCCAAAGCTCCCGCCTAAACTCCCCATACGGAGAAGTAAAGATTGACATGTTATTTTATTATAAAAATTGTATTTATGATATTATTAATAAACCATAAAAAAATATTATAGGTAAATATAATATAGTATTCTAATTTATAATATTTATATATACCATTTTATAATATTTATTAAAAAATACAAATTGTTTTAGAATATTTTTAATATAGATTTTTAGAATAGTTTCTAATATGAATTAAAAAAATTAGTTAACTTTTTTAAAATATTATTAAGATTGTTTTATATATTTTTAATATAAAATAAAAAAACTTGCTATATAAAGATTTATATTAGATTGCTATATTTTTTTTATTGATTATTGACATTTTAAAAAAAATATTTTAAAATAATAACTAAAGCATTTGCATTGTTTTATTAAAAATAGATATTTATATTTTTTTTTATCATATACCATGTTGGGGCGGTATAGCTTTCATCATGTAAAAGTAAACTAATTAGTTAACATTTTTTTGTTTCATTCAAAAAAATAAAAGGGCTATTAGGTGGCACATATTACGAAATAATAGATCTATACCAAAAGACAAAAAATAATTGAGTGCAAGACTTTCAAGGTCACACAATGCTATATTACACAATAACATAAAATGGATTGTCCAAGGGGAACCAAATTATAGGTAAGTGAAGCGAGCATTAGAGGTCTTGTACTACTAGCCACTTCAGCATGGTTGGGAGCAAGATTATAATGACCATTCCCTATACCCTAGTTTCTATAAGGTTCATCTTGAATAGAGGGTATTATTGACACCTAAAATCGTTTTATTGGTTTACTTTTAACTTTACAATCCCTTAGAAATTTCCAATTTTTGGGTACAACACCAAATTTTTCTTAGCCTTCCATCTGTTTTATCATTTTTACCAAAAAATGTATCTAGGTATTGTTGATGCCAACATTTTTTTTGTAGTGCACATGGCATGGACATTGTGCAACATGATTCTTATTTTGCATAGATGAATTACTCGTCATAAGATGAGATCATGTGAGGCCAAGAAGTATGCAAAGCCCTTAATATTCTATATTATAAATATAATAAGGTAAATCATTTGTGACATGCTTAATCTTAACATTAATTTTAGTTATTAGCTCAATCTCTCTTAATTAGGATGAGGGGATGCATCCTATAAACCATAAGCCTCTCTCCATTCATTATAACTTCAAAACACTAAATTCATATATTAATTTCTTATTATCGGAGGTCACCCCCTCCAAGTGGTTTGCTAATATATTGTTTTTTGTTTTTATTTCCAAAAAGTATCATAATAAGTAGTATTAGAATTATGATCTAGGCCAAGAATTTTGTTTTTGCCATAACTTACAAATATAATACAATTTCGTGTTTTTTTTGGTTTTGAGGTATACATAAAATACAAGTCCCTATTAAAAATTAGATTATTTTGATATTTTACAAGGCATTTTCATTTTATCATTTTTAATTAATTTTCTCTACATACCACAATTTTTTAAATTTTTTTAATATTTTTTGAAAGCTTATGAATGATTATATTAAGTTAATTCTTTGCTATTGTTATCGACCAAATACAATGTGTAACTTAGGATTGTTTTTTTATAAATATTTATTAAGCAAATTAATTTAAAGGTCATAATTTGGTTAAAATATGAACATCGAATTTTTCCGAGGACTTTCTTGTTAATATTGAATCCAATAACATTTTAGATTGTTTACCACCTAAAATCGAAGGAATAATTCCACCAAGATATAAACAATGGTGTATTTTATTAAGGATAAGTTATTTAATTCACTTGCTTAGATAAAAAAAAAATTTAAATGTCAAAATTAAAGAACCAACAAAACCACCAAGATGGGTATAACCCTAATAAACAAAATAAAGGGATATGACAACTTTGCCAAGGTCCAAAATTAAATCCACCTAAAATAGATAGCCATAAGTTTTTGATGATGTATATGCAATTTTATTGATCCAAGGGAGTCCACTAGCCTATTTTTTAACCCTTAGACTAAGGTGGAGGATTATAAGATAACCTTATTTTAGCTAATTTAATTGACTAAAGTGAAAAATATATAAATCTTATAAAGTCACTTTATTAAATAAAGTGTTTTCTCTAGAAGCTTCAAAAGAGGTTAAATGCCATCCTTCTAGTGGATTCTACTAGGACTTTAAAAGCAGGATGAATGAATGTTTTTAATAACATCCACTAGGCCTAACAATCTATGGGGCCCACAGATAGCTAGCAAAAGAAGCATGCAAGACTCAAACAAAGCCCAAACAAAATACCGTGACTACTAAAACTCCTTTTTCTTCTACCTCTTGGATCTTCTACTATGTATTTTGATTAGGAAGTCTATAACGTCCTGTAGTAGGACGCTGCCAATTCCTGTAACTTAATAATAGTTCTAATCTAATCTGATCAATGATCATGTCACTGAATGCTATTGACTCCTTTCCTTTATCTCTCAATGCGAGGGAGAGATCACACCTCTTCATTATGGATTCCCTTTGGCAAGAGACACACCCTTTCACTATTAGCACCCTTTGAAAGAGTGGAACTCTTCATTACTTCCGCCCTTTGAAAGGGACACAACATTTCACAATCAGATTGGCACTTCTTATTTAAATTAGATTTGGACTTTTGATTCCCAAATTATCCCCCTCTCAAAATGAGGTTCTCTTCTCCCTTTTATATCCCATGTTTGAGGGAGTCCCAACTTTTCCTTCCATGTATTTTGACCATTCATTAACTTAATTATATTAATTTATATTTTAATTTTAATTTTTAATTTATTTATTATTACTATTATTATTTATTATTAAATTCTATTCCAAAGTGGGACATTACAAAATTTGCAACTCTCATTATCTTTTCTTCATTGAATAGGTTACTTAAGGTGTTCACATTTAGTGTCTCAACATAGTTGGCTCGAATATCATTGTAGGTGCAATGCCCCTTATTTATACACTAGCAATTACCAAGAGCAACAACTATGTTACTATCTTCTATTGCTATTAATTGAACATGACTAACTAATTCTTTGTAATATAACTTATGATGCCATTAAAAAACCATGCCTAAACCCAAACCAATCTGACCTTATTCCCGAAAGAGGGCTTGGTTGCCTAGGGTGCTTGACACCACCTCCTTAATGTAACCCAAATTACCGAAACTCAGTCCATTCACCCTTGGGGCCTACAGCCCAGATTTCAGGAGTCCTTTCACCCTTGGGGCTTCTATTGAAGTGGTTTTATCCTACCCCTCCCTAGCATCACCCATCTCCCTTGGGGAATAGAAAATACATAATTGATTATGTCACCCTAGCATCACCCATCTCCCTTGAGGAATAGAAAATACATAACTGATTATGTCACCCTAGCATCACCCATCTCCCTTGGGGAATAGAAAATACATAACTGATTATGGTTTATGACAGTTGTAAGACTTTTAGTTTATATTTCAGGAATTATCAATCATTTTTTAATCTTCTTATCTATTTATTTATGAACCTCTAATTTATATGATTGATTAACTCTTATTTGATATATTTAAATTAATTGATAGTCATGTTCTTTGATGGATTTATTTATTTATTTAGATGCAATCAGTAGTATCACTGTAAATCTGGTTAAGTACTGTCTACTTATAATCTTCAAAATGGATTACTAATTATTCTCTTCATATATATAATTTTTTAATTATATTTCTGTTATTATAAATTATTCTAAGAATGAAACATTTGTAGTATAATGGTAATAACATACAGTTGGCAGCAGGTTACAAGTTGCTGATATCCACTGACAGCCTTTTACTTTTAATTTTTCCTTCCTATCTTTCCTTAACATTCGATGCCTTTTTGCAGGGAAAGACCCCACTATTTAACATGGGGTAAGGGCCACGATTATTGGGAAAGGCGTGACTATACTTGGAGTCACGTCCTTCCTAAACAAATCGTTGTATACTGATGTTCTTTTTATTATTAATGACTATTGTCTTTGTAGATTAATGAAATCGTTGACTTCATATTAATTTCTACTTTTAATAATCATAATCGTTGTTGTTGTTAATATCATTTCTGTTCTTAGTAATTTAATTAATGCTTCCTATGGTCGGCTAGCAAGGGTATAGGAGTTGGTTTTCAATATTTAGTTCTTTTATTATTTATTTATGTTTTCTTTCATGCTAGAAGGCATGTAAGAATTCTAGCATGTAAGAAGTGGTTGATAAGCATGACAGTAAATTATGTTTATAATATAATATTTATTTATTTTTATTTGAATATTTCAAGAATATTATTAGTAATAAATATTAATTAAATAGTAATATTTAATAAATAAATAAATTTCAAATAATTACTCATTAATAATAATGATTATTTCATTTAGGATATATATAACGATTAAGGAGGGGGCATGACAGTAGGCTGGCCACTTCATGATGTAATACCATTATGTCTCCACCACCCCTTGAGTGCAATATCTACATCTTCTATCTTCTCATTCCTTTTTAGGTGTCATCCATCTTCCTGTTTCACATCTAAGTTGATGTGAGCTGGTCCTTATCTAAGAAATTAAAATTAACATTTTTGCCTTCCATTTTATGTCCATTCTTATGTAGTTCTTTTATGTATGGTCATGTGTAGGATTGAAATGCCTAATATGGTATTCCTTTTTTTCTCTCTATTTGATTTGCCCACATATTTTCTTTGAATCTTTCTTGCACGTACTTTTTTATTTCTCCATTGCTATTTGGGCAATCTTTCATGTTAATATCCCACTTGTTCATCCATTTAATGTTTTGTTTCATCCGTGTGCTCTTCCTTCTGTCTAGTTTCTCTCTCACTGCCATTTTTGGCCAGTGATGTATCTACATGTTTTCTAACCTTCTTAAATAACTTAATAGTCAAAACATAGTTCATGCCTCAATAGGAAAAGCCCCTGCTTCCGCTAGGATAATCTCGTATGGGATAGATGATTTAATCTTGAGGCTAGTCGTAATTAAATGTTTTTGTAATCTCTCTATTTGTCTCCATTTCCTTGCTGAAGTGCTACTACAACATACATCGCATCCGTATAGTACCATCAGAACCACAAGAAGCCCAAAAAGTGTTTTCTTAGTTTTCCAGTCACATAGCTCAGCTCTTCTACATCTATTTTGGAGTGAGTATAAGGCCTTCCATCTCCCTTGGATCCTTTTTGTTCTACATGTTTCCCAACTGAGTTTATTGTGGAAGCCTAAACCAAGATACTTATATTCATTGACTATTTGTAAGAGGTTGCCCTTAAAAACAAATTCTCTATGGACCTTCTTTCTCTTCAAGGTAAAGATCATGACCTTGGTTTTACTAGTGTTCACCTATATCTCCATCTCAAGACAAAAATGTTATAGAGCCTTTAAGTGTTCCTTTAAATCTTGTGATGTTTTTGCCATTAAAATAAGATCATCAACATACAAAAGCAACTTTATTACATAATTGATCAAATGAACTCCCCCTCCACCAAACTTGTCTATCCATTCCTCTCTTGTCAATGTATATCCCAAATAGAGTAGGAGATAATGGGTAGGCCTGTTTGACCCCAATGTCGCTTCTAAAGCATTCTGATAATCCTTGTTTGTTATAGACATAAGGTTTTCACAATCCATGAAAATTCAATCAACTGTTTTCGGATTCGATTGTGTGTTATTTTTTCATCAACGTTTCGGATCATGACACTCCGTGATCCATCATCAAGATGAACACAATAACACACAATCGAATCCGGAAACAGTTGATTGAATCCTTGTTTGGTTCATATCTTAGCCTAGACTTGGTCATACAATCTATGAACAATAGCTCTATATTGTTCTAGAATTTCCAACTCTTCCATTCTACTCCACAATTTGCTTCTGGGTACCATGTCAAAAGCTTTTTTGAAATCAACAAAGTAGCAAAAGACTTCCTCTCCTTGTTTGTCCCATACCTCATCAATCATATGTCTGAATGTAATGCAATGATTAATAGTAGAGTGCTTTGGCCTAAAGTCTGCTTGCCCTTTTGCTCTCTTTCCCTCCTTTTCAACCCAAATACTGATTTGTCTTTCTATCATGCTCCCAAATAGTTTATTGAAAAGAGGATTAATCATTATAGTGCGGTAATTTGAAGGGTTATTGAAACTCTTGGCTGTAAACCAGCCAAGGGAAATAACAAGAAACTGAAACTCAATCACTCTACCGCGTATTTCAGTGGGAGGACATTACATTAAGCTATCACTCTACCGCATATTTTAACGGGAGGACAATTGCATAAAACTTATCATTCGACCACTTATTCAATGAGAGGACTGAGTACATAAACTGAATTACAAAGCAAGAAGGCGGCTAAGCCAACCTCTTCCACTTATGCAGTGGGAATTACAAATAAGAACAACAAGAATGATTGATCAATACTACTGAAACAATATTACAAAATAGAGATATGAGATAAGATAAGAAGCTTAATGCTGATCTCAAACAATCCACTATCAAAATCACACCACACTTGAACACTACTGCTATTCTAATTCTGCAAGCTAGAAAACACACTATCCAGCCACTACCGGAAACACCAAAACACTCATAACTTTCTCAAAACTAACTGGAATAACAAAAATTAAAATGCAAATGACTAATATAGCATAGGCAACCAATCCAATACATCAAACTCGCAACTTAGAAGCCCTGAATGTGTTGCATGCATCCCAAGGTAAATCTAAAAATGGCGCTATAGCAGAAAATTTTGATTTGCAACCAAAAATTGTGATGATCACCAAAAGCCACGCCAAGATAGGAGAATATTTGTCTTCCCAATACGCTTCCAAAGAGCCGATACTCAGAACGATGCAATCACTTGGTCAAAGAGGTATGAGCAAAATATGGTTTCAGCAACTCCGCGACCATCAACAAGGAAACACTCCAAAATCTACACAAAACCCTCCACAATTTGCAGAACACTCACGAACAACACTAGAATTATAGGAACACAACTAGGTACTATCTTCCAAGTACAAAACTAAGACTTAGCTAGGAAGCCACACTTTGAAGCTCAGATTTTCAATCGCCAAACCGATAGCATAACAATGCAATTTCATAAGATGTCCAAAATGAGAGCCGAACGCTCTTATTTATAGCTTTTTCCTCCACCAAATTCAAATGTAAACGCACACAAATACACCCAAATTACATGTCGCTTCATTACACTCCAAGGGCGCCCAACACATTTGAATTTTATTAAACATGTCCCCTCAAAATGGCGTCCACTTATTCCCAACTCCCTAGGCAAAGTTTGAACTTTTGCTAGGTGAACAACTTGCAATATTAAAACAATATAAACATGACATGTTTTATCATTCTCAACACCACCTGACTAGGGGAAATAATAATATTAGTAGCAAATATTTATCCTTTTCCCTAAGTCACCCACAACACAATTAATCAGTAATAAAATAATAAATATTAAACCTTAGGATAAGGAAATAATATTTAATTCAATAACTTATACATCTGGTACTGATTAACATCAAAATCAAGGATAAAGTTGTGCGATGAATACCACTGAATTGTGTTGAGTCAGGACCCTGTTCGAGACTGCTAAAAATAGAAATGCTCAACACAACCACTTACTAAAAATAGTAAGTCAAGAAAAATTGCTCTGAAAAACATGATCTTCGCACCCAGAGAAAGAGCTTGGAAAGCTCAGTAGAACTGCATCATCCAAATAGCCAAACCCTAACTTACTAAAAATAGTAAGTTTTGACTTCACCAAAGAATCAAATACATATTATGCCACCCTAGAGTTCATGGAAAACCAGAAGGAAACCATAAGCAGAACTGAAGAATTCCCTCCTGACAAACCCTAAAAAGCTCGTGCAGAACTCCACAAAAATTGGAAACCCTAATTTTGCATTTGACTGGCCTACGAGCATCCAAGGGCAGGCTAACAATCACTAGAAAGCGTAGTGCTAAAAATGGGGACATTACAAACATAATCCATGACACTTTGACCATTGTAGGTGTGATAGTAATATTCTCTAAGCTCAGCCAAGCCTTTAAGCCATTGCATAAAATTAGATCATATAAGATGCACACTCTTAACAATTCCGCCTCACAATGCATGATAGCTCCCTTTTCATCTTGAGACACTCTTTCCCATTTTTGGCTCCCTTCTTCCTCTAACCCTAAAGGATTTTCCCCTATTCCCTATATATTCAGGCAAAGAGACTGTTTATTGGTTGTTCTAACATTAAAATCTCCAATTAAGACGATTTCACCTTTGTGGTTATATGCTGATATATCCTTTTTCAAGGCTGCATAAGGGTCTTCTTTGTCTAATTTCCTTTTCTTATAGAATTTTGAACCATGAGGAGAAAAGTAGCAATGTTGCAAGATAGATTGTGAGCTTTTTAACCTCTATTTTTATCCATAAGTATTGCTTATTTGGGTATTCCTTTTCCACATGTATAATTCTTTCCCAAGATTCTCTTACTAAGATTGTTACACCTCCACGGTCCATTCCACTTTCAATTAGCTCATTCCATACTGATATCTTCATATATCCCTCAAAATTCGGAACCTTACATCCTTGATGCTCATGTGTTTCAAGGAGGACAATCACGTCCATCCCCTTTACTATGCACCCTAAACTGGGTCCTCTCCTCCAAGGGTAATCTCTACAATTCCAGCTTACCGTTGAGAGGTGTGTCTAGAGGCTCCGCCTTCCTCTTTATTGTATTGTTTTATTGTTGAACTAGGCTTTCCCTCTATACATCCATGCTTCATTACCTGCACTTCTTGCTACAACTACTTTTTCCTATTCCTTCCTTCTCTCTTCTAATTGTAAAAGGGTTAAATCTTCATCTATGAAGAATTGTGTACCTTTGAGAAACCTTTTGTTCCTCAAAATTTTGTTCTTTTCCTCAATACTTTTCAATGTTACTCTTACAATTCTATTTTTGCCATCTAGTGACACTACCAATTTTGCTTGCTTGGTGGATATGATCTATCCATTCCAACTTGTCTGCTAGTAAGTCTTTTATTAACCTATCAGTATGCTCACCTTCTCTTTAATCCTTCAATCCTTTTATTATTATATTTGTTGCCCTATCATTTCATTGTATTTCTACCCCTATTTGCACTCCATATGCTTCTCTATGATTTCCTTTTGACTCTCTGTTTACTCCTTCGTTACTTGTGCCCATGATTTTGCCTTTTCTAGTTGCTCCTTTAATTTAGCTTCTTTTATCTCTATGTTTTCTATTGCTGATTGGAGCTCTTGTAGATGTGAAATGTCTCTTTCCTCTACTGTTGTAGGAAAATATCCATTTTTAATCTGTTTTAGTTCTTCCTTCACAGACATGATTTCTTGTTGCCTCGTTCTCAAACTGGCTTGCATTTTAATGAATTACTCTTTAAGAATCTTGTTTTCTTGAGTTATTTTATGATTGGCGTTCATGACCTCTTGCCATTTGTTATACTTCAATCATTCCAACGCTTCCAAACCTTCAGGCCACCCCTTTAGACCCATCAGTTTGCTAACGTACAGATCTGAGGACCAGGTTAGAGGCATTGAGTGTAATGTCCCCTTTTTCAGATGATATGGTTTATGATTGGATTAGCCTATTATTGACCCTCTTAGGCTAGGACTGACAGTTAAAGGGTTCCAATTGGTAGTGCAGGAGGCTTATTTCCATTTTGGAGGTCAGAAGTGTTTAGGATTGCTTTTCGTTTGGTTCAATTTGGCTTTCGTTTGACTCTGTTCCACACACTTACTATTTATAGTAAGTTAGTGGTTGATTGAGAGGGACCCTTACTATTTTTAGTAAGGCATTCAAATGAACAGTGGACATAGTTGGCTACCCTATGGTGTTTGTAGAATTGAGATATAATGGTTATTATTGGAGTTATGAAATTTTTAATTATTATTAAAGTTATACTTCAATAATAATTAATTATAAGAATAATAATGATTAATATTTGGACTTTATAAGGGACATTTAATGAAATAAAGTCAAATATTAATGCATAAGTTATATCTTAATGTTATATTTGCACTTTATAACTCAAGGGTCCATTTATCATTAAAAGGGGGGCTTTTAATTAATTGTTTGGACGCCCATACCAAGGAGGATTTTATAAAATATTAAAGTGCAAGCTTATAACATAATAAATCCAATTAAATGATTAAGAAGTCTCTAGAAGGGATCCACTAGCTTTGAGAATTATATAAAGTGCCAAGAGATGATCGAATTCATTATGATTGAGCATTTGTTATTCTTCTTTCTTGAGCGATGGGAAGAAACCAAGGGTTTCCAACACTTCCAACATTAGAGAACGTAACCTCTTTAGTGTTTAGCAATCCAGAGGCTGTGAAATTATCAGCTGAATCATTGCTTGATTGTGGGCTTCATCTAGGAGTCCAATTTGTCCTAACAGGTGGAAGATTTCATCTAGGGTTTGAAGAATTGGAAGGTATATCTACAACAGACCTAAAGATTCATATTGGCTGCCATTATACATAAGGAAATCAAGTATTTATGTTGGGATGAATAGATGCATGCCAAGTGTTTGATAATTTGTCAAGTAGCTGAACTTAATATTTGCAGTCATTTATATGCATGTGAAAAGTCATAAAAACAACTGGGATGTCATTTCTATGTCATTGTTAGTCAATATTGCATTGCTAGAAGCATTCAAAAACATCAAGTGCAACATACAAGACTGAAACAATACAGACAAAACTCATAATAGCAAGTTCAGACATTGTCTACAAAGTGTTTAACAATATTCCTTGAGCCTCTAATCAGCAAATTTGTATCAGAGTTAGCAAGTGATTTTACAGTGGTATCAGAGCAGTTTCCTGCTATCTTGTTGGGGTTTGAATTAAATATTCAGAGAGCTCACATTGCATCATTTGAATGACCAACACTCACAAGTTTTCAGTTATGAGTTACTATAGTATTGTAGGAAAATCCAAGGAAGAGATTGAACAGGATGCCATCAAGATAAAGGAAAGATGTGAACGGGAAGCTCTTCGAATTTTCGAGGGGTATCATAGTATGCTTGATAAATTTAAAGGACAGTACTCTCTTCATGATTAACTTGTTTGTCTCCTGGAGGCTTGAAGAGATTGGGTTGGTAAAGTATATTAGGAGGGTGTATAAGGAGAAAATTTCATCAAAGGGACACAATTTAGTCATGGGCATAGAGTAAGCAGGTAAGGTAGAACTACTAAATTAGCTTATGACAGTGGTTCTTCATCTAAACTCAAAGACCAGGTTATAGGAACTTCCATAATGAGCAAGATTGAAATGAGAAGACAAGGTCTATGCTTTACTTGCAAAGGTTTTTGGGAGCCTAACCACCAATGCACAGATAATGAGGTAAACGAGCTTGAGGAAGACCTTGGATGCATGGAAGATGAAGCTATGAAGGAGGCGGATTTGGAGATGCCCATGTTGCATGAAGATGATGGGATTCATGAGTCACATCATTTGGAAGGACAAAGAGGATCCCATGATGAAGCCATTGAGATTAAAGAGACTTATACACATGCTGATTTACATTGTAGCCAAACTATTGAGCTTAATCATGATGTGGATGTGTTAGTAAATGACAAAAATGTGGGCACACAAGTTGGAAGTGTCAAAGATGAGGAATGTGCAGAGGACACAAGCTCTAACTGTTCTAATTTTTGCAGTACAATCAGAATATTGTGCACTATCATGAGGTAACCGTCATTCCATGTGCGAAAGATGGATGTATGGAGTTCCCTAGTGTTGACACTCAAGGTTTGGGCATTAGAAATGAATTAAATGATGCAAATTAATGCCACAACAAGTCTGATTTTGAAAATTAGACCTTAGAAAATAAATCAAAGAATTCATTGGTTGGCAATGAATCCCAGGATCGTGACTCGGATGGACATGCAATTACATTTGGGGTGGAAATGTGTGAAGATACTGTCATATCAACAACTTCTACCTTACCAGTTGAGCCATCTTTTGAGGTACATAGCAGAAGTACCTTAGTTGTTGATATGTGCACTGATGATAGCACACATGATGGGGGTTCAAAGTTGTATGATTTAGATCAACATGGAGGTACTGTTCAGTTTGTGAACAATTTGTTGTTTCAAGCAGATGTTGCATTGTCTTATGATAATCCCCAATCTTGAGATGAGTATTGATCGTAGTGTTTGGGACCCTTTGAGTGCATTGGGTCTTAAGGTAGGGTTTGCAGAGGAGTTTTTCAGGTGTTTACACAATGAGGAGTGCCTACAATTTTACTTTTGATCCTCATGTGCATGACCCCTTTCGGATGCATAGTTCAGTTGCACATGTGTTAGATAGCATGTATGACAGTTCACCTTGCACAATTTTGGAAAGTAAACTTTGTCAGCCTTCCGAGTTGCTTCTCTTTGAGTCATCTCCTCCTACGACACCAGTTGTTGGTATTGATTTGGTTCGACAGGTACTGTTAGTTATTCTGATGTTGGTGTTACAAGAGCTAGTTGGTATTAGCAGGGACATTACATAGTTCTTCCCTTGGGACCCAGGTGGACTAGTTTGTTATTTTGTTTTTGAGATTGCTTGGGGACAAGCAATTACAGGGAGGGTGGATTGTAATGTCCCATTTTTCGGATGATATGGTCTATGATTGGATTAGCCTATTATTGGCCCTCTTAGGCTAAGACTGACGGTTAAAGGGTTCCATTTGGCAGTGCAAGAGGCTTATTTCCATTTGGGAGGTCAGAAGTGTTCAGGATTGCTTTTTCATTTGGTTCAGTTTGGCTTTCGTTTGACTCTGTTCCACACAATTACTATTTATAGTAAGTTAGTGGTTGATTGAGAGGGACCCTTACTATTTTTAGTAAGGCATTCAAATGAACAATGGACACAGTGGGCTACCCTATGGTGTTTGCAGAATTGAAGATATAATGGTTATTATTAGAGTTATGACGTTTTTAATTATTATTAAAGTTATAATTTAATAATTATTAATTATAAGAATAATAGTGATTAATATTTGGACTTTATATTATAAGGGACATTTAATGAAATAAAGTCAAATATTAATGCATAAGTTATATCTTAATGTTATATTTGCACTTTATAACTCAAGGGTCCATTTATCATTAAAATGGTGCCATTTAATTAATTGTTTGGATGCCTATACCAAGGAGGATTTATAAAATATTAAAGTGCAAGCTTATAACATAAAAAATGCAATTAAATGTTTAAGAAGTCTCTAGAAGGGATCGACAAGTTTTGAGAATTATATAAAGTGCCAAGAGATGATCGAATTCATTATGATTGAGCATTTGTTATTCTTCTTTCTTGAATGGTGGGAAGAAACCAAGGGTTTTCAATGCTTCCAGCATTGGAGAACGTAACCTCTTCAGTGTTTAGCAATCTTGAGGTTGTGAAATTATCAGCTGAATCATTGCTTGATTGTGGGCTTCATCCAGGAATCCAATTTGTGGTAACAGGTGGAAGATTTCATCTAGGGTTTGAAGAATTGGAAGGTACATCTACAATAGACCTAGATATTCATATTGGTTGTCATTATACATCAAGAAATCAAGTATTTAATTAGCAGATTATATACAACTACATCAGGGGCGTGTTTAATTGGCAGATTATATACATTGTAGACTGGAGACCATCATTTGTAGCAGGCATTTTACGTACCAAATTCTCTAATTTTGTTGTCATAAGTACTGGGAATTACATGCTATATCTTTGTAACTATTTGGCGTGAGAATAATTAATAAAGACATCATTATGCTGCTGCCATATAATTTCTTGTTTGCATGCTAAGTGTTTGTTAAAATGCCAACGGTGATATAGATGCATGTTCATCATCAATTCATTAAAATCAGTTGTATATCAGCATTATGCTTTAGTTGTATCTAAAGAGAGAGATACAAGGTTGCATGCCAAATGTTTGTCTAAATGTCTTTGACTGTAAATGTCTTTTGTTGTACCTTCATGTTGGGATGAATAGATGCATGCCAAGTGTTTGATAATTTGTCAAGTAGCTGAAGTTAATATTTTCAGTCATTTATATGCATGTGAAAAGTCATAAAAACAACTGGCATATCATTCTTATGTCATTGTTAGTCAATCTTGCATTGCTAGAACTGCATAGATGAAAATATCGATGAAAAACCGGTTGAATCGCGATTTATCGTGAGCTATTTTGCCAAACGATTTGATCATCCAATAAATCGCGACCGATTTTAAAAAAAAATTGAGATATGTTTAGGCGAAAACATCGCGATCAAAATGTAAAAAAATGGGGTTTTTAAAAGCGCCCTTCTTTTTTTACTTCATAACCCTAAAAAACGTATGAAGTTCGCAAAAAATCGTCTTAAATTCGAAATATGATTTGCATAAGTTTTCTCCATCAGCGGATGACCAATTCCCAGTTGCCGCTGAGAGAATTGAGGGCCACTGATGGGTTGCAGACCAACGCAATGCTTTGTCGCAAGTAGGGTTGAAATATCCCGTCGGTAATGACTGAAAATAACAAGGAATATTTTGCTAATAGTTTCTGATTTTTGGTTTATATGTGCTGCTGATATGTTTGTCTCAGATTTGGAACAAGAGTTAACAGCTACTTATGAACAATTATAAGTGTCTTTTAATGATTGGAGGATAATCTAGGATGCACACACAACTAACTAGAAGATTTCTATACCAAATTAGACTCATAAATAACACTTTCAACTAACTGACATTTTGACAAACACTTGGTATGCATCCTCAGACAATTCAAACAAAATGTAGACAAAATGCAAGCTTCTATCTTTCTTATTCAGATTAAAGGTTTTATTACAAAATAATAATAGACATGACTCTTGGTTATCACCTTTATAACTTTCAGCAAGTCTGAGTACATACGACAGCCATGGACACAAACACATAACCAAGAAACTAGTACATGAAATGTGGGTAGAGGAACCTGGAAACAAATTGCCTTTTCTTGTGACTGAAGAAGCAAACAATATCCTGATCTTTTGGAACCTCCTAAGCACCAAATCGAACCTCCTACAAGATCACCCCTACTGCATTAATAAAGGTCTGAGAAATAAATAATGAACAACTCCCAAGCCCTTACTAAACTCCTGAAAATAATCGATGCCTCTCCAAGTGTAGTGCTACTTTCAAGAGTGAAGTTCGTTGCTTGTACAAGGTTATACAATCAAAGTCGCGGGTGAAGATAGGCAGGTTGAAACTTGTCTTCAGATCTTACGGACCACTGGAAACTTCTTATCTCTCCTCTAGAATGGCCCCAAAGGAATCGCCTTATTTTCCCAATGCCAACGCTATTCTTAAATGGGAATCTCAATGCATCCACAAGTGGATATTTGCAAAATCATAGGACTGACAGTTGGTAATCGAAATGTCTCAGATGGGTATACAATCATTTATCTCCCACTTTCCACCTTTATTAGGCCTTCTATCAAAATCGCATTATACACACAAACATATTGCTGACATCCATAATGGAATTCGATGCTTTAATGCTGAATAATGGGTGAGATCGTGGGTTTGATTCAGACCTGAAAATCAGTTGACCTTCACACCAATCTATCTCTAATCAGCGGCTAATGAAATCGCCTTTAGTTCCCAAGGTTGCCGATACCTCCAATGTGTGTTATGCTGCATTTATTGAGAACATGGGACAAATCATGGTTTGAGGGTCTGATCCGATTATGCTTCAGAACTAGATTCACACCTGAAATCACCACAAAGTTCTTCCAAATGCTCCCACAAAATCTGCCAATTCCTCCCACAGTGCTAATAAAAAATTTCATGAAGCTGAATGCGACTTCCAAAAAATATCTTCAATGTAGGCTCAGTTAAATTGGCCTTTAGCCATTAATGAAAGCTCAATTGAGATGACTGAAATATCATTTCCTCAATGCAACCCCTAGAGAGATCTTCCACTCCCCCGGTTATGCAATCTATGAGAGTTTTCGTTCCCAAAGACTCAAATATGCAAACACCCACGGCTCTACTAAAACCAATCAATCAACAATTCCAATTCCACGCTTATTTTGAAGCTTCATCTTAATCTCCTTAAATACATTTTTTTCACTCCTACATAGAAGCTTCTAGAAGTGACTTTATGAAATAATATTTAATTAGTCACTTTAATTAAATTAATTAAATATAAAGTCATCTTTTAATTTTAATTTATTTGACAACTTTATAAATAATTAACTTAATATTATTAATTAAATTAATTAATCAAGCTATCCATAAAATATATCATTAATTTGGACAACTTAATTAATTAAATTAAATTAATTAATTCTTCTTCAAAATGGGGATATTACAAGGGTTTGAATATAGACATAATAATATTTTAATATTAACATTATTTAAAATTCAAGGTCGTGAATTTATATTAACATTATTATTATCACAAATTTATTGTGCCAAATTCAAGGTCGTGAATATTATTTAGAATTCAGGGTCCGCAATATTATTTTTAATTATTAATATATAAAATGTGACAAATTTAAATTAAATTAAACAAATTTAATATCGTTTATTTTCATATTATTTTAATATATTATTTATATTTTCTAAAAAATCAAATTTATATAAAACGAATTCAAGGAAGATTTTTTTTCCTCATGTCGAATTTCATCCAAATTTTAATGTTGGCGCATTCAAACTCAAACTCGAACGCGGTGACTTAGTTTTTTGACATACAGGGGCGCGATTTCATTTTTATTGAGTGCATGAATCTTCACGTGACTGCCCACAAGATTTGCAGATTGCAAATTGAGTCAACAAACGGGATTCGACAACATAGGTTAGAGTAGAAAGTTTTTTAATTTTTATAAAATGCATCCGGGATTCGATGGGATTTGACGACATGTTATATCTAGAAAGTTTTATTGCCAATTTATATATTTTAGATTCGATGGCACAGGTTATTCGACAACACAACAAGTGTTTTTTTTTAGAATATTTTAAGAAATTATATATTTTCAAATGTTCGATAAATTTGCCGATTTTTTGCGGAGTTTTTGCCGATTCCCTATTTTTAAAAATTTTCAGCTAAAAGATTTATTGCCGATTAAGAGTTTTTCATCTTTGGCTAGAAGCATTCAAAAACATCAAGCGCAACATACAAAACCGAAACAATACAGACAAAAACTCATAACAAGAAGTTTAGACATTGTTTGCAAAGTGTTTGACAATATTCCTTGAGCCTCTAATCAGCAAATTTGGATCAAAGTTAGCAAGGGATTTTACATTGAGTTAGGGTTGTATTGGTCCATCTTTCTATCATCCTCCATCTCCTCTACAATTTTTGCCTTTTGCTACCTTGTTCCATCAATGCATTTGAGTTGATGATCTTTTGTTAGCAATCTCTTTCAGCTTGATTTTCATGACCCGCTTGCATTTTCATCACACTTGCTCTTGTTGTACCTTATGAATAACTGTTGTTTGGTTGAAGTTTACTATCCTTGGCAAGATAGTGATAAACTT
This sequence comes from Cryptomeria japonica, assembly GCF_030272615.1. Taxonomy (NCBI): domain Eukaryota; kingdom Viridiplantae; phylum Streptophyta; class Pinopsida; order Cupressales; family Cupressaceae; genus Cryptomeria; species Cryptomeria japonica. The sequence continues at coordinate 408,474,954 of NC_081405.1, read as the reverse complement.
AGTGTGCCCTAGTCACCTTAACCTCTTGGCTGTTTTGGCTTGTGTCTACTATAAAATCCTCTTATATTGCTTGGCATTAACAAGTGCAAGTCCTCTTACATTCGAAACATTGTCTTGCCCACAGGCATGAGATTCCGGACTCCTTGCTGAGAGTCATTTACTATTCTTGAATTGTTAATTTCTTGAGAATTTCTTTGAAAATTCGTGATTGTAGGTACAACAAGTCTTATGATGAAAACCCTTGGATTCTTAGTTGATTGGACGAAACCCCATTTCAGCCAACTTGGATGGATTCACTTCAAAATTCACAATGTGCTTCGTTGCTCATTTGGTGGAAGTTTTTGCAATCTTTAAGAATTAATCTTATGCATGTTGTCATTGAATGAAATTAGTGAAGTCTTACTTTATGCCAGATTTCAATTGTGCTCAATTGATCAGATTGTTTGGACACCATAATCATACCAGCCAGGCATCGATGTTTGGAAGATTGTTTGGGTGATTGAGATTGTATTTTGGATGCCATTAAAGAAGTCAAGATCTTATTATCTATAAGTAACTATTTTTTATTGATAGTATTGCACGACTACCATTGAATCTGCAACCAATTTATACGCCAAAATAAGGGTTTACAAGCATGCGTTTAAGAGGTATTATCTGCAATGAAAGTCTTCCATTCTCTTGGTCGATAGTTTGAAGGATATCACTGTTAATGTGTGAGTATTCCATTTGGATGGTTCAACTTTTGAGCATATACATTTCTACCATCTGCTGGCGCATGGACCTTCCGAGTTGAGCGTGGCCCAGGGGTGTTTCCACCCTACTTTGGCAAGGCATTTGGGTCACACTTCAGTCTATAATGAGTTGCTGAAGTGAGGTGTCTCAGATATAACATGCCCAACATTTTGTGTCATAGGCTGCAATTTTTGGCAAAAAAAAATCATGTCTATAATTCTGCTTATTGAGGTTGACAAATTTTCAATTTTGTAACCTGCCATTTATTAATAAAATCTTTGATTTTCTGCAATATATGTTTTCCTGTGCAGCTTATTCAGTTTTGAGTTTTTGGGTAATAAGAACTTGATATGTTATATCTATATTTCCTATTTAAATCTGCCCTATGCACATATGTGAACATTGTTTTGAGCAAAAGAAGAAATCAAATCTGATCATAACATTTCATAGGACTACCAAACCTACAAAAAACCTTAATATTTCCAAAAGTCTGCATGCTATTTGATGAAATGAATATTGGAAAAGAGTGCATAACATTTGGTGAAAATTAGTTAAGAATTTATAGGGGTATCAAAGCCAAAGTCCTACCAGCCTGGAGGGATATAAACACTAGTGACAGGGCCAAACAATATTCAGAAAGAGAACGAAAAAGAAGACAATTCTAGTTAGCTAATACATATCCAGAAAATGACACATTTTCTGCAGCATTAGCAGAAAGGCAGCCACATACAACTACAACAGAGATTGAATGAATGGATTAAGGTAATGAGAGTCCTCCAAATAGGACTGAGAGGAGATTTGACCAGCCTAGTGTGGATAATATATTGAATTTTCTACAATGTGGACAACAACAAATGATGCAACAATTGCAGTCACAACAACAGTTGATTACAGCCATTGTAAAAATGCCACAAAATATGAATACCCTCAGAGTGAATCAGAATAATATTGGTGATGGTAGCGACGCGGTAATAGCATTACAAGGAAAGCTAGTATATGTGGTTCATATAGACCTTTACAACGTACGTTCACACCAAGGGAAGAGGAAGTAGCACCTCAACCTGAGAAGGAGCAACCATTGGTTGATGAGGTGATAGTAGTATATGATGAGTATTATACACTTCTTGATGAAATTAGAAATTAGATATCATTGAACCAATATATGAACCAGCAAAAGGATTAGAAAAAGGCAAAACAAGAACAAAAACCATGAAGTCAGCATAAAGAGAATCAACATGCCTTGGTAAATTAACTCTTCCAAATTTTGATGGTAGTGGGAAAAAAAAACGACGTGCTTTGATACACAAACTTGATACATTTTTGACACTTAAGCCCATGTTAGAAGAGGAGACAATTAAGTGTGCAAAATTGCATTTGAAGGGAACGCCATATGATTGGTAGCATCATGGTTTGGTGACACAAAACCATTCTTTGATACAGTCCTATGATGAGTTTAGCATCAAATTGATTGCTAGATTTGATCGGAAGGATGCAGAGGTGTATTGTAATGTCCCTTCCGCTTGAAGGTTAATCAAGGAGTGAATTTTTTCTAGCCTTCCCTATTCTCGGAGGTTAGAAAATAAAAATAAATATTAAGGGAAAAAAATAATAATTAAATATGAAAGGCCAAAAACTATATTATCAATACATTCATATTTAATTATTATATCTTGGAGCCACTTTAGTTGATGGCGTAAGGGAACTTATTTGTTTCCTAGGTGTTTATATGCCTTGGTGAATTTTTAACCATGTGCCTATGCCTAAATTATTAATATGCCTGGAGTGCTTTATAAGGAAGGTGACATAATTATTTTATGCCTTTGTGAAAACATAATGAAGCCTGACCTTTTGAGTAATGTGGCTCTAAACTAGACGTAAACCCAAGGCATTCGGTGATGTCTCTTATGCCAAATTGCGCCAAATCCTTACACCATTCCAATGGTCATGTGGTGGCTAAACCTATTTCGTAGAGGTTTGAATTTTCTGCAGGAATAAGTCGAGGGGTTGGAAAAAGGCGTGGCCTGCACACAAGGTGGACATTGTTCACACCCAGAGTTTGCTTTTGTTTGGATGTAGCGGAAAATAATGAGGAAGAGAGGCGACTTACTATGTATGGGAGTCGAGGCCTGTGTGTGAACCCTCTTCCCTCTTGCATGGGTTCCTGGCAGCTTGTATGGTGGCGCTAATATCATTGCTTGGAGTTGTGGGCATAAAAGCTAATGTATATTTGTAAGAGGTGATTCCCAGTAACTATGCATGGATGTGTTGAAGTTGGAGCAGATTTACAAGAGTTTGGAGTCTTGGAAGGTCTTCATACAATTCGCCCTTGACTATCTCATGCCTAGCATTGAACCTGGAAACATTTCTAAGCACTTATTTTCATGTATGGAGGACTTATCAGGTCTACAATATGTTTAAAAGATGATTTGTAATGTTTGATTAAGTTTAATGAAGTTGGAATGAAGACTAGCTGTTATCAGCTCATTGTTTTCTATGCTATGTGTAATGTCCCCTTCTCAGTTCTAGACTGATGGATGGAGTCTTAGCCTATTTTGGAAACCCGTAGGCTAACCAGAGACTAAATTAGGGTTTCTGTCTTCAGGAAGGTTTTCTGAGAGGTGTTTGCAGGAGTTCTACAATTTGCTCTCTAGTTTCTTTCTGAGTTTTTCGTGAGCTTCATGATGTTATAGCATGCATTCCAATCAGAGAAGATTTTTGAATTCACTATTTTTAGTAAATTGCAATAGGCTGACGACTGTTTGCTTTATAGGGTTTTTCTGGGTGTTTTAAGAGCTCCAACGTGGTTTGACATGCAAATTCTTCTGACATGATTTCTGGACTTACTATTTTTAGTAAGTCATGACTGCTGCTCAGAATGTGATGAAAATGACTTTTGACACACTTACTGCTATTTATAGTACGTACTATTTTTAGCAGTGCTATTTTTGGTAGGGGTTCTGTAGCTCGACTCAGTGGCTATGTCTAGCAGTGTTACTTTTGGCAGGATCCTGTGTTCGAACTCAAATGACTATTTTTTGCAATGCAGTTCAGTACCTTGGCATCATCTCATTTTGGCAGTATTCAGTTTTTAGAAGCGAAAGTATATTTTTTAATACTTTATTTTCTCCATGGACTAGGCATAATTTGTGTTGTGACTACAAGGGGTCGCCATGGTGTTTTTAATTAAATTATAGCTTAAGGCAAGTTGGACGATTTTCTAAGTAAGATTGCCTAAGTTATATTATTATTTATAAGTCATTGTTGAGCGCTCACTTTACACATCATTGGCAATTTTAATAAGGTGACTCTGCCATGATCTTGGATGAGTTAGAAAAGGGAAATATTATTTTTATCCTAAGCCTATTTGGCGAAATATTCCACCTTCATATTGAGACGCCAATGTGCAATTTCATCAATATTATTTTATAAGCATTATATTTATCAAAGTTGTGAATAAGGGTGGATGTGACTTGAGCGATTTGGTGAGGTATTGAAGTGAAATGAAATGAATTGTATTTGGGCGCCATTTTAAGGGATTTGAATTTGAGTTTGGCTTGGCAAAAGTTATAAATTGGAGCCTTGGGCTCTCATTTTGGGGTATCCATGAAATTTGTATATCGAAGTGCTGCCAGAATTGTGCCAGACTTGTGCCAGACTTGTGCCTCAAAGTTGCAAGCTTCCTAGCTTATGTTAGTTTCGTGCTTGAGATATAGCACCTAGCTGTAAAGAGACTATTTCTCACTTAGAGGAATAGATAGAGCATATTGAGAATAATTTCTGTTTTTGGTGTGAGTTTGTGTGTTTCCTGGTTGCTGGATGTTTCCACCCTACTTTGGCTAAAGCATATTTTCACTCCTAAGTCTCTGTGCGGGCTCCTGCTGATTCTGGGTATTGGATCTAAATATTTCTATGCATCAGGCGATGAGATTTGTAAGTTTTCAGCCCCTAGTTTTGAGTCTTCAATTTTTAAATGCAAATCATACTTTTCAGCCTAGACGTACTTGTTAGGGAGGTGCATTGGGATGAGTGCTGTTGGGTTTGGGATCATGTTGCTGCTGTATTCCAATTCTTACTTAGTTGCTTAATGCATATTGTCAGTTCGGGTATGTTGTGGGGTTATTTGAGTGAATTTTGAGTGAGTTAGGAGCAATTTGGTGTGGATTGGTGTTGCTGGTTATGCATTTCCAGCCTGCTGTCTTATATATCAGATTTTCAAAAGTTGGATTTCGGGTGAGTTTTTGAGAGTGTGAATTGATTGGGTTGTTAGAGGAAGTTTGGAGGTCTTGTTGCAGCTGTCAATTCTTAATCAACACTTGGTTGTTCAATTCTCTATTCATTGTAATACTGGTTAGTAGTACTAACAACAACATTTTGGCTTTTTGTTGTCCTGTTGCATAAGTAGAAGAGGCTGGGTTAGCCACCTACCTTAGATTAGAAATAGTTTTTAAATTTTGAAATCTCTGTAATGAATTGTAAAGTTGGTTAGTAGTACTAACAGCTATCCGCTTAGATTTCTTATTTGTTCCCACTGCATAAGTGGAAGAGGCTGGCTTAGCCACCTATCTTGAAATTGTAATACTGTCCTCCCGCTACAGAAGCAATTGAGTTGATTGTAATATTGTCCTCCTTCTGAATAAGCGGTGGAGTTGATATTAATTTCCATTTCTAGTCCTCCCATTGCACAAACGGTTGAGTGATTGCATCCTTCAGTTCTTTGGCTTGTCCTTGGCTGGTTTACCGCCAAGTGATTGCATTGTTTCAATATTCCGCTGTATAAGCGGAAGGGGCTGGCTCGCCTCCCGAATATTGTAATCATTTTCAGTTATTGGCATCTAACGATCCCCTCAACACTGTATGCTCTCACCCTCCCAGATTGGCCTCTCGGTGATGAGAAAGTGGAAGGCATACTTTCAGCAGCATTTGGTTTTCATTTCCTAACCTTAACGAGTGTTGTGTTGACTGTAATTTTGGAAAACAAATTCAAAAAAAAATTAAGGGGGATCTTACACTATGTTGCAAATGTATCTTGCTTGTGTATGTTCTTTGTCTTGAATGAGAGCTGAAAACATCATCAACAAAACTACTTCATTGTTTCCATAAACTTGCAAGCATATACTTCAAAACAAACTCAGAGATTAGCTACAAAAAAACAGTATATTCCAACCATTAACCAGTAAGGACATTACATTGGTATCAGAGTTGGTGATCTTGCTAGCCTGTTGGGGTTTCAACCAAGAGACCAAACACATACAAATCTGCAAACTAATATCACATTTCCAAATCATACATAAACTGTTTGACGAAATTACCTATTGATTGTAAGGGAGAAGTAAACAAATTTTAGTGCAAATCAAGGGTAAGAAACTATAGTGAATTGATTCTATGAACATTCGAGAAATTGGCTCACACAGATTTTACACCAAACGTAGAGCAAAACAACAAAAATAGGAAGTAGTAGAAGAACAGGATCCCTTGATCATGGCAGAGCAACAAAATGAGGGTGGAAATGGTCAACCCAACATACAAGATGTATTGGGTCAATTGGCTCAACAACAACAACAGATGATGCAAACCTTCATGTAGTCATAGTAGCAGCTTTTGAACGCAATTGGTAATTTAAGGGTGCAACCACAGGCATAGAAGCAAGATGGAGAAGGAAGTGAGATGGGAAGAGAAAATCCTGTTGGAGCAGCCTCTAAGGCTGTTAGGACAGCAAACACAAGGTCTAATCGGCCATTGAGACCTACGTTTTTGCCCAAAAGAAATGAAGTGGAAGAGGTTCCTCAGGAAGAGGTTGAAGAAACACATATCACGGATGATGTTGTGGCTGCTTATGACACCTATGTGGCACTTCCACAACAAGTTAGGACATTAATAGATTTGAATCAGTTCATGAATCAACAGAAAGATAAGGCTAGATTCAGATTGGAAAGGCAAGGCCGAGGGCCTAGAAGGAAAACTGGGCAAGGCACTCAACCCAAGGAGTATAAGGAAGCATTAAATAAGTTTCCTTTACTGACATTAGATGGGAGTGGAAAGACAAGTGCTAGATCATGGGTACATAAACTAGACACATTCTTATCACTTAAACCCATGGACGAGGATAAAAGCTATACAGATTGCCACAATGCATCTAGAAGGAGTAGCTTATGACTGATGGCACCACAGATTAGTGTCACAAGATCATGCCATGGTACATTCCTATGAGGAATTTGTAAACAAGCTAATTACTTCATTTGACAGGAAAGACATAGAGGTCTGCTATAGATATCTAGCTCAACTCAAGCAAGTGGGACATGTGGAATCATACATCAATGAGTTCTAGAAGATTGCAGTGATGGTTTTGGATATGCTAGAAAAGAGGGTCACCATGCTGTTTGTAGAAGGGTTGAGTGACAAATTAAGGGGATTGGTCAAGGCACATAAGCCTAATACTTTGCATGATGCGATTGGTTTATCTCTTAACCTTGAAACTACACCTTCCTTTTAGCCACAGAAGAAAAGTTTCAGCACATGGAAACCAAATAAAAAGGGCATTAATTAGCAAAAGTATACACCACCAAAGGGTGATCAAGAGTCTAGGAATGAATTGAGAAGGAAGAAGCTATGCTTCTCTTGTAAGGAACCATGGGAGTTGGGACACCGTTGTCTTGGAAAAGGTAAGGCCCATCTGATTGAGGTCATATCTGATGATGAAAAGTTAGAAGAGCAAGAGGTTAGTATCGAAGACGAAAGTGACCATGAGGATCAGCCACTATGGGTAGATGCAGGTAGAATTGGAAGATACTACAACCAAAGAAACTCCACATAACACTATTGCCACCCTATCTGGAGTACCCAAAAGTCGCCCTTTTTGATTAAGAGGTGTCCTTAAGGGGCAACAGATGGTTTGTTTAGTGGACAACAGAGCCACACATAATTTTATTGATGAAGGACTAGTGGTGAAGTGTGGGCTATAGGTTGAGGACTTCCCAGGATTCAGTGTTATTGTCATAGATGGATTTACACTAAGTTGCACTAGGGTGGTACCCCAGCAAAGAATTTAGGTTGGAGATTATACCATAATGGATGACTTTTATGTGCTTGGGCTTAGCAATATAGATGTCGTCTTGGGACTCCAGTGGTTAGAGTCACTTGAGTGATATGTTCCAGACTTTCACCAGATGCAACTTGAATTTATGATGGATGGTAAGAGGATTGTGCTTAAGGCTATTTTAGACAATGGTCCTTGAGTGGTTTCAGCAAGGAGGATAGAGGCTCTATACAAGCACGGTGATGTGGACTGGGTAGCTTAGTGTCTTGTGTCTACTAAACCTTCCTCCAATAGTGAGTCGCAATATCATGTTGATATCCAGATAGTGTTGGATAAACATAGTACGGTGTTTGGGGAAATCCCCCCGGGAAGGCCACCTGAACGTGGATTCGAGCATGTCATAGAGTTTGAAGAGGGCACCAAGCCAATTATCACTATATCGTACTGACACCCACACCATTTTAAAGAAGAGATTGAGAAAACAATCAAGGAGTTACTGAGCATGGAACACATCTAGCCTAGTTCCAATCCATTTGCTTCATTGGTTGTTTTGGTCAAAAAGAAGGATGGCACTATGTGCATGTGCATAGATTACAGAGCCTTGAACAAGAAGACCATTATGAACAGGCTCCCCATTCCCAGGATCGATGAGCTACTTGATGAATTACATGGGGCCATGCATTTTTCTAAGATTGATCTTCATTCAGGCTATCACCAAATTCAAGTCCGGGAAGAAGACATACACAAGACTTCTTTTCGTTGTCACTATGAACACTTTGAGTTCCTATTCTTGTCATTCAGACTCACCAATGCACCAGCAACATTCTAGTCTTGTATGAACCACACCTTTCGGGATCAGTTGCGTAAGTTTGTGCTAGTTTTCTTTAATGACATATTGATATACAGTAAGTCTTCGAATGATCATCTTCATTATTTGGATGTGGTGTTGGGTATTATGGTGGCTCAATCACTGTATGCGAAGGCTTCTAAATGTGAGTTCGGGATGACTGAGATTCTTTATCTTGGGCATGTGATTGCATTTGACGATGTTAAGGTACACCAAGAGAAGATTCAAGCTTTTTTGGAATGGCTGCCATCTAAAAATATTTCGAAGTTGAGAGGCTTCTTGGGCCTATGTTGCTATTATAGAAGGTTTGTGAAAGGCTTCTCGTAGTTGGCATCAACACTTATAGACCTCACAAAAAATGGTGCATTTCATTGGTTTGATGAGGGGCAAGTGACATTAGACAAGCTCAAGGAAGTCATGAGCTCATGTCTAGTGTTGGCACTACTTGATTTTACATAGCTGTTTGTCTTGGAGTGCGATGCATCGGGTCAAGGGATAGGTGTAGTTTTGATGCACAATCGACATCCAATTACATACGAGAGTAGAAAACTATGGTACATTGAAAGATTGTACTCCACATATGATAAGGAAATGCTAGCAATTATGCATGCACTAGCTAAGTTCAGACAATATTTAGTGGAGACTAAGTTTGTGGTCAGGATTGATCACAACAGTCTTAAGTATTTTCTGGAACTAAAGGATTTGAATGAATGGCAACAGAAGTGGGTGAGCAAGATTCAGGCTTATGACTTAGATGTGGAGTATATTAAGGGGAAGAAAAATATTGTTGTCAATGCACTCTCCAAGAAACCAACACTCTGTTCTCTCACTGATATTTCAGCTGATTGGAAATTTCAATAAGTGGTCAAGTCTACCAAAAATGACTTTCCCTGTGATTTGATTGACAGACGAGTATAGGCTAACAGATATTCTATAGTTGATGATATCATTTATTATTATAAGAAAAGGATATATCTTGTATCAAGGTCGAAGTTGAAGGTCAAGATTATGAGGGCAATGCATGATACCCCTCCAGCAAAACATCCAGGCTTCTTTGAAACCTACCGACAAATTCGAGAGAGATTCACCTAGAAGGGACTAAAGGATGATGTGTTGTAGTATGTTAGAGAGTGCCTGACTTGTCAACATAACAAGTCAGAACATACGTTCCCTGCAGGCCTCCTACAACCTTTGTCTGTAATGTCCCCTTCTCAATGATGAGAAGTTTAGTTGGCTATAAGCCTATCCCGAAGACCAGTAGGCTAACTGGAAGCAAAGATTAGGGTTTCCATCTTTTGTGGAGCTTTGCAAGAGCTGTTTGATGATTGACGAGTTGGAATTCTACAATTTAGATTGTGGATTCTTTCTAGGTTTTCCGAGAGCTTCGGAGGGTGTGACATGCATACAGTTTAGAGAAGTTTTCCAAACTTACTATTTTTAGAAGTTGGAGGCATTTGTCAAGATTTCAAGGTTTTTTGGGTTTTTTGAGTTCACTCACGAGGTTTGAAGAACAATCTTTTGGTGATGTTTTTCAGGACTTACTATTTTTAGTAAGTACTATATTTGGCAGTAAATTTTTTAGCAGTTCAGTTTTGGTGATTTCCAGCACTTCAGTCTTTGACTCAATTTGGCGAAATCAGTATCTGAGGAGAAGGTATTTTTAATATATTAATACCTTAGGCACAAGGTTTTAATATTTGATAATTTTTGATGACTTAGGAAAGGAGGAAATAATAATTTTATCCTAAGTCTACTTGGCAAATTATTTCACCCTCTTGTAGGACACCAAAGTACAAATGCATTATTTTTATACACCTTAAGTTATCTCTAAAAGTTCCACTTAAGGAGGGGGTCATGTTTGGATGCCATATGCTAAGAGAAAAAAATGAAAAATGCAACGCCAAGTCAAGAAGGTGTCATAAAATGAAATGAAAATGAAATGAAGGGAATTTGGGCGCCATTTGGATTTGAATTTGAGCCCTCAGAATCTATAAATAAGAGTGCTGGCCTCTTATTTGGGATCTTTGAGCAAATATTATAACGAAGTGCTGTCAAAATGCAGAGTGAAGCTTCGGGGAACGCTTACCTCCTAGCCATTGCTTGATTTATTGCTTGCAATATAGCAACTAGTTGAGTTGGAGCCTG